>NW_024057772.1:0-87985 GCF_016432855.1 Salvelinus namaycush | reverse complement strand
GTGGACTGTATACTCAATACAATCTAAATCTGATATCTCACTGTCTGTCTTTTGACTGATACTGCTTTTTAAACTGGTCTGGTCAGTCTACTCAAATATTTGTACTCTACATTTATTTGTAATATTATGATAATTTATAATAATGACACATACATTAATTCATGACTACATTTTGTAGGTTTCAGGATGCTGATGTATCTGAACATTTATAAAAAATATACTGCCACTATTTTCACCACCAAAGAATAACAGTGTGATTTTAATATGATTTAACTCTTTGCAGGCTGTCAGGCTGTCTAGTCACAGAGGAAGGCTGTGCTTCTCTGGTCTCAGCTCTGAGGTCAAACCCCTCACACCTGAGAGAGCTGGACCTGAGCTACAATCACCCAGGAGACTCAGGAGTCAGACTGCTCTCTGCTGGACTGGAGGATCCACACTGCAGACTGGAGAAACTCAAGTATGTAGAGGGTTTATGTCCATGTTCATATCAGACATGTTTGACTTATCAGGCTAGTTAAGACAAACATTCTGACCAACAGTTGGACAAAGTAATATGCTGATTGTGTGTGTGTGTTTGTGTCTAGTGTTTGAATGTGTCTCAGTGTCCAGTGTACGTGTGTCTGTGTGTGTGTGTCTGTGTGTGTGAATGTGTCTCAGTGTCCAGTGTACGTGTGTCTGTGTGTGTGTGTGTGTCTGTGTGTGTGTGTGTGTGTGTGTGTGTGTCCATGGTATGTATGTGTGTGTGTCCAGTGTACGTGTGTGTGTGTGTGTGTGTGTGTGTGTGTGTGTGTGTGTGTGTGTGTGTGTGTGTGTGTGTGTGTGTGTGTGTGTGTGTGTGTGTGTGTGTGTGTGTGTGTGTGTGTGTGTGTGTGTCCTGTGTGTGTGTGTGTCCTGTGTGTGTGTGTGTCCTGCGTGTGTGTGTAAGTTTGTGTGTGTGTGAGTGTGTGAGTTCAGGTGTATCCCTCAATGACTGTCTGTTCTTCTGCTTACCGCTACAGTGTGGAACATGGTGGAGAGAACAGAATGAAACCTGGGCTTAGAAAATGTGAGTGTTGACTGCTGTGAAGAATATGACTAAGAATAAGTCTTAATTCAAGTTAAGTCAAAGTCAAAGACCAACATCATTACTTACTTGGTCATATTAAATATCAGCTGTAGTTCTACAGAAGCAGAAATCAGGGACACCAAAGTTTACAAAGAGTTGCTTTGACAATGTGTGTGTCTGTGTGTGTGCGTGGCGTGTTCGTCTTACATAAACATGTGTGTTTGTGTTCATGCATGCATACAGGTGTGTGTGTGTGTAATTAATAGGAATAAGTGTGTTTTATATTACCATACAGTATAACATATGATCATTTAACAAGTCTCAAGTTACCTTAACTTCTCCTTTTGATACCTAGAAACATCTACATTAAATTAATTAGTGAAAAGTGAGTTAACATTCTAATGTGAATGATGATGATTTCTAATATTGTGTCTGGTTTCATCCATCAGATGTCTGTGATCTCACACTGGACCCAAACACAGTAGACAGACGCCTCTCTCTGTCTGAGGAGAACAGAAAGGTGACATGGAGGACAGAGAAGCAGCCGTATCCTGATCACCCAGAGAGATTTGAGGGCTGGGGACAGGTGCTGTGTAGAGAGGGTCTGACTGGACGCTGTTACTGGGAGGTAGAGTGGACTGGGAGAAGGGCTGGTATAGGAGTGACATATAAAGGAATCAACAGGAGAGGAGGGGGTGATATAGCAGTGACATGTAAAGGAATCATCATGAGAGGAGACCTTAAGGACTGTTGTCTTGGATACAATGACAAGTCCTGGAGTCTGGTCTGCTCTGACAACAGTTACTCTGCCCTTCACAATAATAATCCCACTACCATAGACGTCCGCCCCTCCAGCTCCCACAGAGTAGGAGTGTATCTGGACTGGCCAGCCGGCACTCTGTCCTTCTATAGAGCCTCCTCTGACACACTGACCCACCTGATCACATTCACCTCCACATTCACTGAGCCCCTCTATCCAGGGTTTAGGGTTTATGATGTTGACTCCTCAGTGTCCCTGAAATAATAACCTGACACACACACACTGGACACACACACACTGGACACACACACACTGGACACACACACACACATATACAAACACACACACACACACACACACTGGACACACACACACACACACGGACACACACACACACTGGACACACACACACACACACACTGGACACACACACACTGGACACACACACACAGGACACACACACACACACACACACACACACACACACACACACACACACACTGGACACACACACAGACACACACACACACACTGGACACACACACACACACATTTACATTTTACATTACATTTAAGTCATTTAGCAGACGCTCTTATCCAGAGCGACTTACAAGTTGGTGCATTCACCTTATGATATCCAGTGGAACAACCACTTTACAATAGTGCATCTAACTCTACTGGACACACACACACGGGCACACACACACACACACACACACACACACACACACACACACACACACACACACACACACACACACACACACACACACACACACACACACACACACACTGGACACACACACACACACACTGGATACACACACACACACACTGGATACACACACACACACACTGGATACACACACACACACACTGGATACACACACACACACACTGGACACACACACACACACTGGACACACACACACACACTGGACACAGGCACAGACACTGGACACACACACACACACACTGGACACACACACACACACACTCACTGGACACACACACACACACACTGGACACACACACACACAAAGGACTCACACTGGACACACACACACACACAAAGGACGCACACTGAACACACACACACACACACACACATACACACACACACACTGGACACACACACAGACACAGACACTGGACACACACACACACACACTGGACAAACACTGGACAAAGACACACACACAACAAACACACACTGGACACACACACACACACACACTCGACAACACACACACACACACACTGGAGAAACAAACAAACACACACGCACACACACACTGGACAAACACAACACACAACATGACAAAACACACACACACTGGACAAACAAACACACACACACACACAGACACACTGGACACACACACACACACACACACACACAGTGGACACACGGGACACACACACACATGCGTGTCTTCCTATAATTGTGACAATAACACTGTTAAAATACCAATGTCATAATTTTTTGTATGATTTTTATGTTGAATAACAAATTGTACAATTATATACGGACATATGTTCCATAGTTGTACAAGTATACAGGATATATTGTACTTTTCATAATAAAACATACTTGAAACAAGAAAAGCCTGTTAATTGTGAAAACAGTTTGGTTATTGATGTTACGTTTCCTCTGTCAGGTTGACGTTAACCTGCGACTGGTTGAAACATGAAACAAATATGAAATGAAATACAAAACAATTAAATATGTGAAATACAGTTAAACAATTTGTACAACAAGAGTTTTGTGATGCAAGGTTACTATAGCAACAGAGTGTTGTGATCAAGGGTCACCATAGCAACAGGGTGTTGTGATGCGGGGTAACAGAGTAACAATAACAGAGTGTTGTGATGCAGGGTCACTATAGCAACATATTGTTGTAATGCAGGGTCACTATAGCAACATAGTGTTGTGACAAAGGGTCACTATAGCAACAGAGTGTTGTAATGCAGGGTCACTATAGCAACAGAGTGTTGTGATGCAGGGTCACTATAGCAACAGAGTGTTGTGATACAAGGTCACTATAGCAACGCAGTGTTGTGATGCAGGGTCACTATAGCAACAGTGTTGTGATGCAGGGTCACTATAACAACAGAGTGTCGTGACGCGGCCCCGGTGGAATCTCTCTCTGCTCTCTCTCTCTTTCTGCTCTCTCTCTGTTCTCTCTCTTCTCTCTCTCTTTGCTCTCTTTCTCTGATCTGTTCTCTGCTCTCTCTCACCCTCTGCTCTCTCTGCTCTCTCTCTGCTCTCTCCCTCTCTCTCTCTGCTCTCTCTCTCTGCTCTCTGATCTCTGCCCTCTCTCTTCTCTCTGCTCTCTCTGCTCTCTAATCTCTCTGCTCTTTCTGTCTCTGCTCTCTACTTTCTCTGCTTTCTGCTCTCTCTGCTCTCTCTCCGCTCTATCACTCTCTGCTCTCTCTCTCTGCTCTCTCTCTCCCTCTGCTCTCTGCTCTGCTCTCTCTCTCTCTGTTCTCTGCTCTCTCTGCTCTGCTCTCTCTGCTCTAGTCTGTTCTCTACTCTCTCTGCTCTGCCGCTCTCTCTGTTTTCTCTGCTCGCTCTGCTTTCTCTCTGCTCTCTCTCTGCTCTCTCTCTCTCTCCTCTATCTGCTCTCTGCCCTCTGCTCTCTCTCTTCCATCTCTGCTCTCTCTCTGCTCTCTCTGCTCTCTCTCCCTCTGCTCTCTGCTCTCTGTTATCTGCTCTTCTCTCCCTCTGCTCTCTGTTATCTGCTCTCTCTCTCCCTCTGCTCTCGCTCTCTGATCTCTCTCTGTTCTCTCTGCTCTCTTATCACTCTCTGCTCTCTCTCCGCTCTCTCTCTCTCTGCTCTCTGTTCTCTGCTCTCTCTCTCCCTTTGCTCTCTGCTCTATCACTCTCTCTCTCTGTTCTCTGCTCTCTCTGCTCTCTCTGTTCTCTGCTCTCTCTGCTCTCTCTGCTCTCTGTTCTGCTGCTCTCTCTGTTTTCTCTGCTCTCTCTGCTTTCTCTCTGCTCTCTCTCTGCCCTCTCTCTTCTCTCTCTCTGCTCTCTCTGCTCTCTCTCCCTCTGCTCTCTGCTCTCTCACTCTCTGCTCTCTGCTCTCTCTCTCCCTCTGCTCTCTGCTCTGCTCTCTCTCTGCTCTCTCTGCTCGCTCTCTGCTCTCTCTCTGCTCTCTCTCTCTGCTCTTTCTCTCTCTGCTCTCCACTCTCTCTGCTATCTCGCTCTCCTCTCTCTATCTCTCCCCCCAATCGCTCTCGCTTTATATCTTAACAGTGGTGTAGTTTGGACAATCACCACTTGATGTCAGTGTTAAACCAGAAGTGATGAAAACAACATCACTGCAGAGAGAGAGAGTCTAATATACTGATATACAGTGCATTCAGAAAGTATTCAGACCCCTTGACTTTTTACACATTTTGTCACGTTACAGCCTTATTCTAAAATGGATTACATTGTTTTTTCCCCTCATCAATCTACACACAATAACCCATAATTACAAAGCAAAAACAGTGTATTTTATGTGTGCACATTTTTATAAAAAAAAAAAAATTAGATATCACATTTACATAAGTATTCAGACCCTATACTCAGTACTTTGTTGAAGCACCTTTGGCAGCGATTACAACCTTGAGTCTTCTTGGGTATGACGCTACAAGCTTGGCACACCTGTATTTGGGGAGTTTCTCCCATTCTTCTCTGCAGATCCTCTCAAACTCTGTCAGGTTGGATGGGGAGCATCGCTGCACAGCTATTTTCAGGTCTCTCCAGAGATGTTCGATCGGGTTCAAGTCCGGGCTTAGGATCATTGTCCTGTTGTCCAGTCTGTGTATATCATCTTGTTTTATACTGTTTTAGATGGATCCTCTGTTTATCATCTTGTTTTATACTGTTTTAGATTGGGAACCTGTTAGTGGAATTAAATAATTCCTCCAATATACTCATTAATTAAATTCAATCTGTCTATTTATAAGAGTTTGTAAGATACTTATTAACATAAATTAGACAGGATACAGTCTTATTAAAATTAGATAATAGTGTTTACTCTCGGAGCACGCTACCATTTGATCATAAACAACAGGTTTATATACAAGATATGACGTCATAGGTTACAGAATTAAGTCTCATTGTCCCGACAAATAGAAAACAGGTTCAAAAGTTCATTCCAACTTCACAGGGCACTCATATGACACACCATATAATAATTTATCCTGAAGGCTCACTATAATTATTTACCACTTTAGCAGACAACTCAAGATAATGGAAGACCTAAAAAGTTACCCACAGCCTTATCTAACACCTCAGGGCTAAGTTGGGTCAGTTCAACCATAGTTTAACGACCCTTTCTGCTTATTTTATGACCCACAACACAAATCTCTTTTCACCAGGCATGCAGAGTTCAATTTGTTATAGTTTTATCTAAAGCTAGAATTTGTTTTAACTATTTATTAACTAAATTCCTAACAATCCACCCTAAATAACAAAACAATTCATAGCTACATATCAAAAATCATATAGAAACATAAATGTTTATACAAGAATAAAACCAAACCAATATATGTATTTACACTCCATCAACATCAATGACTGTTCTAACTTATATCAGAATTATAACACTTCTATTAGGATTTTCGTTACAATCTTCATTAAAGAAACAGTCTATACATTGAAACATGTAACCGTCTAAATTCTCTAAACGTCAAATACAGTCTCGTCCAATCTCGGTTCCTCATAATTAAAAGATCCGGAGTCGTTTTCCACTAGATCCGGCCCCATACATTCATCCTTCCACTGGTCAGAGCTTAGAATTGATCCGTACTTCATCATCTGTTGTGTCATCGATTTCTCCAGAATCCTGGAAATGAGAACTTTCACACACGGAATCAAACCACATCCACACAAAACTAATACAGTCACACATGTGAAGGTAGCCCATAACACAGTAATCATGAAATTTTTCCATTTCCCAAACATACTGTCAAACCAATTAGTCAGAAAAGTATCCACCCCTGAGGTCACTGCCAACTCGTGAGCTAGGGTGGTTAAACCTACCACGGCCTTGGTCACTGATCCATCCAGAGCTGTGTTACTTGGGATAAACGTACAGCACATCGACCCGAATAACACACAAACCCCACCCTTTTCTGCCAATAACATATATAACGCGATTCTATTCTATTCTGCCAAGCCATTCATTACATCTCTGGTATAATTAATCTAGTCCACATTCTTATTGAGAGTGGACCACTAGAAAATACTTGACTCTAATCCTGCTAAGATCTAATTCCTCGCTTTGAATTGGATCTGGGTAAGGGTAAAGAGCATGCCTAACTGCACTAGTGCATAACTACCGTTCCAATTGGTAGGCAGGTTAGGTCACAGCTTCATACCTCCACACTCTAAACCTTTTCATCTGCCAGTCAGGTCCCTCATTGTCTTCTCAGTTGTAACATTCTCAGTCCTATTGCATGTACTGACTTCCCCTACTTCCCATCCGTGTGTTATGTATCGATCCATAAAATCCTGTCACTGTGAAAGAGAAAATCTGGATGTAATCGGCACCTGGGGACACATATCACAGATCAATGCAACTGTCATAGTTCAGCTTCCTGCCCTCTTGAACCGCTTTATCATACAGGCCATTCCATGGGTGTAGCAATTCCATCAAATGGAAAGGAAATGAGTATGAACTGAGGTTTTGCTGAGGCATGCCTAACCATAGGTTAGAATCCCATAACAGTTTCCACCTCAATCACTTCCTTAAAATCTTTCATCTGAACCATCCACATCGGCCTTGGCTCTGGACAACTCTACGGTCAGTATCTGCTTTGTCTGGGGCTCTGCTTGTATTCTGGCTAACTATCATCTGCTCTAACTTCTCGTACTCGGAATGACACTAGGTTGTCAACTGAAACCCTTACTTTCACTACTCTCCATCTTCCATACTGGGTATGTAGATTTATGTAGCCCTCTCTCATGATGTGAGCTATAACCTGTTTCCATGAGCTACACAGGAACTTTCATAGATGTCTTCCACAATGGCTGCTCTTAGTCCTAAACTTCAGAGGCCCCATTTGGTCTACATAAAACTCCACTGAGACTTCCTTCCCAATCCCACTCTCACTTCCTGTTTATCCAGATCAAGTGATCTCTTATGCTTGGTTAATACAAAATCCTCATTGTCTAACTATGTGTCAATATTACCCTCTGGCCTTCTTGGGGTTCATGTGTATCAGGAATATGGCTCCCACAACCAGACAGCTCAGGATGGACCGCCCACCTATAAAGCCCCACCCTCTCCCAGAGAAAACATCATCAGCAAGAAGCCAGACACACTTTCACTTCTATGAACAAACACAGGAATGGAATGACGAGGAAAAGGAAATCTTCATCCGAGAGATGGCCCCCAGAATTCTGTTAATTCCAGTTCTCCTCTCGGACACTGTGCTTGTTCGACAGTGTCAATGTGTCTTACCCTCCCGCAGTGTGATATGAATCCGGGTAGCTCTTTCAGCTAGCTGTTACCAGGAGTCCCTGGTATGGTCCCCCCAACAGGCCTCAGGGACTGGATTGAGTGACTTCACCTGTAATTCACCTGTAGTGCATAAAATCTTGGACATACAGGTTTGGTTAACAAACAACCTTTTCATGTAATTAACAATACTTCTTTCTATTTCTATATCTGCTTGTTTAGCTAGATTTTTTATTTTATTAGTTTATCATCCAATAGGCCACATCCTATCCTAGACCACAACTTACCCATCCCCCCTTTGTTACCTGGCTCTGCCAGGTAACAACCTTGCCTAACCTAACCAATGACTTAGGTAAAATTAGTTTAAATTATCCTTATGTCTGACATTATCATGTAGGAACGCCCCTTTCATTCGCCGCATGTCCAATTCTCCCTTGGGCGTCCATTCATATCTATCCTTTTCCAATTCTCTGTCAAGTGACTTATCTACTTAAAAAAGTATCTGTGCTGCTTATATATGTTCTTAAATATATATATTTATTGATTTAAACCGTATCCTTTTTCTCACCTATCTTATTTCACAGCCTACCTTGCTCATGTCCTGGTCCCCCCTCTCCACTCTGCTCTCAAACCTTCAAGATCTCAACAGTGCGTGGCAGACCCCTCTGTATGCCTTTTTCCTCATAATAGTCAATAACAACTATGTGTTCCATCCAAATATTAACTAAGTGTCTCACTGTTTTGGCTTTATCTAAAATCATGGACTTAAAAAAACAACATGTCTTATAGTGTCAATCTCTAAAGTCCTTACATAACCTTAATCAACCTATCTCCATCCTATTAATAATCCTAAATCATCACACATGTCATATACCCGACAATTTTAATACAATTTAAATAAAAATCTTCTAATGGCCAAAACAAATGCTAACCATATGAAATCCTTTCTTTACTAATAAGCTCTCTCCACCAGGAGTCCACTGTTTTCTATTAAATAATAACATTGGTTAACTTTAAACTCAGTCTCATAAATAATTCATATATGTTTTACAGTGTGGAAACCTTATCCACAGTAAATTACCACTCCTAAGAACTAAAACTTATTTCATCTCATAAATAATTTTAATGCTTATGTATTTTCCTGCCCTATTGGCTTAAAATATCTCCTGTCCAAACCTCAATGTATCATATCTTCCCCATTTATTATTGATGACAAAGGGGATTTTTCCTGTTGTAATACCAAATCAATAATAGCCAATTAATTTACCTCAAAACTAGTATCCCAAATGACCACAAATGCATTATCTTCATGGCCCTCCCCTGAAGCTGATCAGACCTCAAGAGACAGCCATGATAAAGGTCAAAGGTTATACCACCCTTGTATAGTCATGTTCCTAGACATTTTAAAGAACCCTTTATCCTTAAAATCAAAAAAATTAACTTGTGTAATTAAAACTCATAAAATAAAAACTCATAAAACTCCATATGTGAGCATGCCCCTTTAAAATACCTTTGCACTAAAACAAATAGTCCTAACAAATGTTTTATGTGTGTATATTTTTAATGAAAAAACAAAAACCTTTCAGGCCCTTTTCAATTTGGTCGTTTATGGCCTCAATCTCACCCACTCTCCCCAAGATAATAGTCCCAGGAAACATCCAAGAGACAATAAAACTCCCACTCTCCCAGGAAAAACACAAAACGCCTAACTAGCATTCACTGTGCTACATCGATTCAGAAACTCAAAAGTGAACTATTAACCAAACCTAATGATAATTCCTCTTTACCTCAAATCATTAATCATAAGTTTTAAACAACGTCAATGTATATGTGTACTTAAGTGAACATGCTAGCCTTAGATGCAATTAACCTGATATTTATTATCTAAACGTATTACTTTTTTCCTCTGTCGCAAATGTCGTACATTTCTCAGTGTAAGAAATCAGTAATTTAATCCCAGGTATTTAATAAAAATGTAAACGTATTTTCCCATGGCTCCTTCAACTTACATATTTTAGATAACTTCCATCCGTCCCGGAAGAAGGAATCCTACTTAAACACACCAGAATACAATGTTTAATTAAGTTAATTCAACTCCTAAAATAAACAAGAAACAGTAACCAAATAAACAAACCATTTTAATCAGCAAAAAACAAACTATACAAGAACTCACTACTATAATGGTTCAGATGACAAAATTACTCAGAGACTCATGTTTACATCTCAATAAAATAAAACACAGTCTGCATGTTCCCCAAAAAACAACAACTGATGCCCCTGTTACAGATGTCTATGTATCAGAGGAAAAGCTCAAATAACCAAAATCAACCTAGCTAATTTCCCAAAACATATGCAATTGTTTTTTACTATAGAGGTTACTTTTCAACATTAATACCCTGACATTGTTCCACATAATGGACACAGATTATAATGTTAGACTACATGAACTTTCCTGCTCAAATTAACTGGTGTTACTTAAACAATCAAACCAGGAATCAATAACCATCAGAATCCATTATCACTATGTTTTACGATTCAGACATTCAGATCTCCCTTTCTCACAGCCAAATATAGTCCAATAAACGCCATAAATCAATGATGCCCACCTAGCGAATCTGTTGCTAGTTTTTAGCATCTGTCCTGACTACCCTGACGACTTACAGCTTCTTTTAAAAATGTATTTGGAAATGTTTATCAACTTCTGAAAAGTGACTCAAAACAATAATGCATTTTCCTTCTAAATGACACAAACACTTTTCTCTGCCACACCCCAGTCACAACATCATTGCCGTGGCGACAAAAGTGCCTTGTGGGTGATGTCATCAACAGGCGCTCAACCTAGACCCAAGCCGCAACGACTTTCAATGAATTGTAAGTAATTGTTGGCTGTCTGCAGCAACAGTAGTACTGGTTCGATAAACCAAACCTAATTTATCACATCTGTTGAATCAGAACTTACAACATCTCTCAATCAAAATTGTACTGCCAGAAGTACAGAAAAGAGTGGGAGTCCGTCCCTAAACTACTTTCAAATTAATTTGAGTAACGTAAATGTGTATTCAACGTAACGACGCAGTTTTGCGTTATCACCATACAATTAATTCTCTCTTCATTATTATTTTAGAATTCATTAGAATTTAGTAACTATCTCTTCCTTGATTCAGCATTTTAATTACGACCATATTCCCAATACATTATTCAAACATATAATTTAGGCAACAGACATCGTCTTGCATCGAAATTCGTTTCGTTATTTTATTTATTTTGATAAATCAGTCACTCAATTTAACCTAAAAAATCCATTAAAATAGTTCAATTTATATCTTATACAAACACTAGCGACCGTATTTTTCTGGACAACCCATATAATTAGTTTAATTACAATCAAAAACTCTGAATTTAGCCAAAGCATTTACCGGGAACCGAACCCGAGACTCTCGCATTCCAGACGAGAATTCTACCACTGATCCACCAAAGCTATGTAAATAACAAAAAATTATCCGCATTTAAACCCACTTCACATTTATCTGTATTCTTGGTGACAACACAGAGACTACAAAAATAGCCCTAATTTAAAAGGTACAAGCCTTATTCCAGCTATATTTCCCCCCATGCCAAATTAATAGATTAGCAGTCAAACAATAAAATCAACATTTATAGACTAGGAAACAGATCTCGTGCCTTTTAATAAATGTAGATTATGATTATGTTTACTCATGCAACATATTTCTTCCAGCACCGCCATCAAGAACTCAACTCTTTTTCTCCCGATAGCCGCGCCTGACCTCCCTCTTAATTAAATTACAATCTTGATGTTTATGTCCTAACCTGTCACAATGTGTGCAGGGAATATTACACTCCCAGGCGATATGCCCTAAATTATTGCAATTAAAACATTTTCTCTTTTTCTTTTGACTCACATTTCCCACTTTTCTCGACTTATTTTCTTTCTCTACTATTCCTCCTTCGGCTTCAGCAGACCCCACAATTTTGGGTGGTGGTTGTACCGTTAGCTCCTGCAGCCGTATTCTCACCACTACTATCTCATCAACAGCATTACCTCTGTATATCTGGTCTACTAGAGAAGGACATAGTATTTGACTCCCACCCCCGCCCACTCGGCTAACTTTTTCATCTGTGGGAGCGGAGTGCAGCGTATCTTGGCTCTCTTTAGATTTCTTTCTGTTACTTCCCTCTACTCTTTTCCTAGCTTCCGAAAGCCAGACTCTAGCTGTGTATAACCCATGTTTATTCTGCTTCTTCTCATCCTCACCACACTCCTCATGTATCTGTTTGATAAGCAATTCTAGTTTCTCAACATTTAGCCTTCCATCAAATTCATAACGCTTTCTCCATTTTGGACAGAATTCTAAGTTCCTCTTATCTTTCAGTTCCATAAAACGCTGGTCTCCCGTTAATACCGGGACCTCCTTGGAGGATTTACTACCCATGTTTGATAAATCCTTGCCGTTACTAGTAGTTATGGTATTTATCACCTATCTATGTCTTTCTATTTATTTATTTATTTCTCTATGTGTGTGTTACCACTTCCTACCGCTCTCACTAACTAGGTGTATATATTTCTATGTTATGTGCGTTTTACCGTTACCTTAGTTATAATCTATGTGTATGAATTTATATGAATCTCTTCCCTGGAAACTTTATCTATAGCGTTGTTATCGATCGGACATTAGATTTCACTTTAAACTATCAGTTATTACCCAGGGGACACACTTCCCTGGTCAAACTCTGGTTGTATTTATCCAATCTCACTTCGCTATATTAAGTTTCCCTCCCACTCTTTTGGATATTATTTCTTTCAGTATTAATAGGTTCAGTTATTCCGTTCGCCTAGGATTACCCTGCCTTCTCACCAAGCCGAATTTATCCTCACCTGTTTTAATATATCTATACGCTATTTTTCACAGTCAGACTACTTCCCATAGACAGATAGACTATTTAGGTTAAAACTTTATTTAGGTATGTCTTTTGAATTAATGGCTGTCCTATTTGTACAAAATGACCGTCCTATCTAACAACACGTACTATATCCCACCCTTAATAACCCTCACGGCTTGCAAGGCCCGGATCATTAAGTTCATTAATTTTTTACGGTAATGCACCTACCAAGGTCTTTTCGGACCTTTTACATCCATCTTGTATTTCGGTCATACAAGTAACCCACAATCTGTTTGGAATAGCGAAGCCACTATCATTGATAAATGCTAAACACGTTTAGAACTTAAAATCAAAGATAACTTACATCATACCCCCCACATTCGAGAATAAAGACTATTTACCGTCGTCTTGCAGACTGGGAAAAGCAAAGCCGGTTGGATTCCGTCACCGTCTCTGTCGACCTCAGATATATATATACCGGCCTGTTTTTTAACCTCAATTCAGAGGCCAGGACTTTAAATAACGGGTCCAGACCCGCCCGTGCACGGTTTTCGGCTAATATCTTCGGATGACATAGGCAAAGTTTGAAAATCTACTCGAAGGACCAATTGTTAGTGGAATTAAATAATTCCTCTAATGTACTCATTAATTAAATTCAATCTGTCTATTTATAAGAATTTGTAAGATACTTATTAACATAAAATAGACAGTATACAGTCTTATTAAAATTAGATAATAGAATTTATTCTCGGAGCACGCTCCCATTTGATCATAAACAACAGGTTTATATACAAGATATGACGTCATAGGTTACAGAATAAGTCTAATTGTCCTGACAAATAGAAAACAGGTTCAAAAGTTCATTCCAACTTCACAGCGCACACACATGACACACAATATAATCTATTATCCTGAAGGCTCACTATAATTTATTACCACTTTAGCAGACAACTCAAGATAATGAAAGACCTAAAAAGTTACCCACAGCCTTATCTAAACATCTCAGGGCTAAGTTGGGTCAGTTCAACCAGAGTTTAATGACCCTTTCTGCTTACTTTATAACCCACAACACAAATCTCTTTTCAACAGGCGTGCAGAGTTCAATTAGTTATGGTTTTATCTAAAGCTAGAATTTGTTTTAACTATGTATTAACAAAATTCCTAACACCTAGAAAAAAGAACATAGACTGCCCACCCTAGTCACACCCTGGCCTAACCAAAATAGAGAATAAAAAACCCTCTCTATAGCCAGGGCGTGACAGGTGCTTGGAATCCTTGTTCTTCCTCTGTCAACCATGGTTACCTGCAAGGAAACACATGCCGTCATCCTTGCTTTGCACTAAAAGGGCTTCACAGGCAAGGATATTGGTGCCAGTATGCTGCCAGTTTTTTAATGTAGATGTTCCAAAGGTGTTCATCAGTGGTTTGTATGAGGCTTGTAGACAGTGGTTTGTATGAGGCTTGTAGACAGTGGTTTGTATGAGGCTTGTAGACAGTGGTTTGTATGAGGCTTGTAGACAGTGGAGGCCTGGATTTGCTAAACTTGTTTATGTTAATTAAGAGTAATTTACCTTCAGGTCAGGTCTTTTGCATGACAATAACCGGCAGACAAGTAAATCACCTAAATCATCCTCTTCCCTACTGCCAGGTTCACCTAGGGGTCATGAAAAGGGTTGTACCAAAATGTTTGGTGTAATAGAATAATTGATTATTCTGATGTTGTATTAATAGAAGGGAAGGGGTTATAAGACCCCTCCCTCCTTACATTAATAGAGTCCTAGACTACAGATTAACAATATATTTACATGATGAGGTTTTAATAGAAGTGAAGGGGTTATAAGACCTCTCCGTCCTTACATTAATAGGGTCCTAGACTACAGATGAACAATATATTTACATGATGAGATTTTAATATTGTTCCACAGTTGTTTTCTAATTCTCTCTCTCTGCCTCATTAAAAAGAGGCCGCTCTGAGTAATGTGTGACTGTGAAGAAGGAGCTCTGCTGGGGAGTGGAGGAGATAAGACTAGTCACACATTACACAAGAAATCAGCTTTGGAGGAGATAAGACTAGTCACACATTACACAAGAAATCAGCTTTGGAGGAGATAAGACTAGTCACACATTACACAAGAAATCAAGCTTTGGAGGAGATAAGACTAGTCACACATTACACAAGAAATCAGCTTTGGAGGAGTTAAGACTAGTCACACATTACACAAGAAATCAGCTTGGGAGTGGACTTTTACTGCTAAGTTTTAGATAACACTAAAAGCCATTGTTGATATAGCTGGTAGGCAGGGTTTGGTCTCAGGAGTAAAAGGTAATGACGTAGGTTGTGACATCACCAGGCTAGACTGAGGGTGTAACAAAACAACTTGAGACCTTTTGTTTGATGAAGAACTTACTGGGAAACATGCGTGCCATGTTCCTGTTTGTCAACTTCTGTCTGCAATTGCATTAATAAAGGTTTTTGAATGATTTTAATTAAAGATATTGTCATAATGCTAATTTCACCAATGAAACCAATGATTGACAAAGAAGGACGTAAGGAACGAACCCTAACATTTGGCGAGCTTGCCAGGAGTGAGTGTCACTGCGGTTGGAGGAGATTCCACACCAGGGTGCCAGAGCTCCAAATTAAACAAGGTAAACAGACACTCGTTTAATCTAAGTCTGTAATTAATGGCATTTACGGGTGTGGTTTCCCTCTAACAAGTAAGTGGCACCTCACTCAATCTAAATGATAGACATACGCTGTGAATATGATATAGTCGGATCTTAGTTTGGAGAAATTACGTAACAGACTATTGGTGAAATGCATGATGTCAATATAGGATGAATGAATTGAATGTTGAAGAGGTGATTCAGTGATAATCAGCCATTATATATTGGGAGGTAATGCAGCGATCATTACTTTTGGTTTTGAAGAGGTGATTCAGTGTTAATCATCTATTTTATTTGAGTAGTAAAGACTAGTTATTTTTTTTATTTTTGTAGAGGTACCCAGCGAATGAGTTGAGTTGGTTATGAATAGTGGTAATTTTGTGTGAAATTTACCAAGTGAATGAATTGAGTTGTTTATGTAAAGTCCGTTGTATGTTTCATTGTTTGTTTGTCTGTGGATTATGGGGAGTTTTTGGGTAATGGCCCAGTGGTGGAATAAAAAGTTAGGAATAGGATAGAAATGATTTGAATAAAAGTTATTTGATAATGACACTTTCCTACCATGGAACAGTATTGGGAACATTTTCATAAAAGTTATTTTGTGATCCTACGCCAGGGAACACTGGTGTAAAACATCTAACTATTACGCTACACTCTTGAGATAAAACATTAAAAATTAAAGTTTACCATGAGGTTGTCTCTGAGGCCCGTGGGTGAAATATATTTGAGTATAAGTAGAACCATTTACTATAGCCTGGATCAAGTGGGAGTAGAATTACGATTACAGTATCACCCACTGTTATTTACAACACACTGAATGAAGATAGACAATAAGTTATATAGGCATATTCCTACATACTACACCCACTTTAGGATAACCTTATAGAAAAACACATTACACACAGACTATCTAAACGAAAAGTCAAAAAGCACAGTCAAACCAGGATGAGGAGATAGGAGCAATGAAGCCTGTCACGCCTGTTGAATATATGCAAAAGGAGTTTCCTGCTGTGGAATTTACAGTCACTTTTTAAGAAATGGCATGTCTGGACAGAGATGGCAGGAGAAAGTAGATATCCAATAGCTGGTTCATTCAACAAGACTAGGTTGGATTTAGTCAAGGAGATAATTCAGACAAGAAAAATGAACAAAAAGAAGGAGATGACGAGTGCCCTTGTCTCAGAAACTGTGATGGGGATGATGGTGCTGGAAGAAAAAGGAGGCACAGTTCCTGGAGGGAGTTTCCCCTCACCACCCCAACTCACTCTACAAAAAGGAACAGACTGGAGGATCCAGACATCTGCTCAAGTTGTTTCTACAGTCTCACCACAACCACAGCCTGCAGCTCCCCCACAGTCATATCTGTCACACCTGTGAACCTGGTGCCTGAAGGGTATGTGCTTTTCACCACTCAACATTATGGTGACCCACAACCATGGACTGGGAGAGGACGTGGGCCCTCCAGAGCTCTTGGTGAATGGAACAACACTCAACATTATGGTGACCCACAACCATGGACTGGGAGAGGACGTGGGCCCTCCAGAGCTCTTGGTGAATGGAACAACACTCAATGCTGGACCTGTGGGCAGTTGGGCATGTGAGTTTGCATTGTGGGGGAAATGGAAGAGGAAGAGGTTACAACAGGGGAAGAGGAAACTTTGTGTCTGGAAGAGGAAGAGGTTACAACAGGGGAAGAGGAAACTTTGTGTCTGGAAGAGGAAGAGGTTACAACAGGGGAAGAGGAAACTTTGTGTCTGGAAGAGGAAGAGGTTACAACAGGAGAAGAGGAAACTTTGTGTCTGGAAGAGGAAGAGGTTACAACAGGGAAGAGGAAACTTTGTGTCTGGAAGAGGAAGAGGTTACAACAGGGGAAGAGGAAACTTTGTGTCTGGAAGAGGAAGAGGTTACAACAGGGGCAGAGGAAACTTTGTGTCTGGAAGAGGAAGAGGTTACAACAGGGGAAGAGGAACTTTGTGTCTGGAAGAGGAAGAGGTTACAACAGGGGAAGAGGAAACTTTGTGTCTGGAAGAGGAAGAGGTTACAACAGGGGAAGAGGAAACTTTGTGTCTGGAAGAGGAAGAGGTTACAACAGGGGAAGAGGAAACTTTGTGTCTGGAAGAGGAAGAGGTTACAACAGGGGAAGAGGAAACTTTGTGTCTGGAAGAGGAAGAGGTTACAACAGGGGAAGAGGAAACTTTGTGTCTGGAAGAGGAAACTTAGCCACAGTACCAATCGGCCGGAGCTGGAAATGCTCCCCAGGGGCTACATATGCCCCATGGACAAGAAGGACAAGATAATGATGGAGGACAGCCAGGGGCTACATATGCCCCATGGACAAGAAGGACAAGATAATGATGGAGGACAGCCAGGGGCTACATATGCCCCATGGACAAGAAGGACAAGATAATGATGGAGGACAGCCAGGGGCTACATATGCCCCATGGACAAGAAGGACAAGATAATGATGGAGGACAGTCATGGACACGAAGGACAAGATAATGATGGAGGACAGCCATGGACAAGAAGGACAAGTTAATGATGGAAGACAGCCTTGGACAAGAAGGACAAGTTAATGATGGAGGACAGCCATGGACAAGAAGGACAAGATAATGATGGAGGACAGCCATGGACAAGAAGGACAAGATAATGATGGAGGACAGCCATGGACAAGAAGGACAAGTTAATGATGGAGGACAGCCATGGCCAATGGGAAATCAGAACACCAACAGTTTTAATTTCCCTCAGAATCAACAATGAAGGAGCCCGACTCCCCTGCTCCAGTATGAATTCAATGATGGAAGAGAAGAGCCAATGGTTACTCTGAATGTTAAGGACATGACCTATCATTTATAATAGACACTAAAGCCCACTGTTCCTGTTTAGGTAAACCTGGACAAGTTATTGGAGAGCTTCCCTGAGCAAATCATCAGTATCTATAACAGGGACATCTGGTTACCAATGGTTACTCATCTGGACAGGAATGTGTACCGGACTGAGACTTGTTTGAAGAACCTCTGACTGTATAGATCAAACACAGGGTAGAAACATGTAGGATAAGATGAACCTCTGACTGTATAGATCAAACACAGGGTAGAAACATGTAGGATAAGATGAACCTCTGACTGTATAGATCAAACACAGGGTAGAAACATGTAGGATAAGATGAACCTCTGACTGTATAGATCAAACACAGGGTAGAAACATGTAGGATAAGATGAACCTCTGACCGTATACATCAAACACAGGGTAGAAACATGTAGGATAAGATGAACCTCTGACTGTATAGATCAAACACAGGGTAGAAACATGTAGGATAAGATGAACCTCTGACTGTATAGATCAAACACAGGGTAGAAACATGTAGGATCGGCTGTAGTAGATGTGGGAGGTGATATTGAGGTTATACCAGACCATTTATCAGCACAACAGGCAGATTTATTATCTCTGATCACAGCTTGTGAATTGGGGGAAGGGAAGGCCTTTACTGGCTACTCTGACTCAGCAAATGTTATTGGGGTTTGTTTGTCATGGTGTAGGATTTGGAGAGCAAGAGAGTTTACTAGTACCACAGACACATCTATTAAAAACAGACCTTTTGTTGAACAGTTGATTGAAGCTATTGTTAAGGTTGAGGCACACATGGGTTGGTGTGATAATGCTAGTATTGGTAACAGCATAGCTGATGAGGAGGACACATTGGCTGTTTCCATTTATCACACACGTGCATTTTATTTGTTTTGTCGTTTGTATTATTGAAATGATGGGTGTTGACCAGAAGTTTGTGTCCATCTATCAACCGCGGAGTAACGAGAGTTACTGAGGTCTAATAAGAACCTGAAGTGCTCCCTTGTCAAACTATGCCATTCCACAGGAATAACATGGGTAGAGGGATCACCTCTTGTCCTCATGAAAATACACAGCAGCCTTAACAAAGGTATTGGGTGTACACCTTATGAAATGTTAACAAGACGACCAATGACCACCCCAGGGGTGAGACCTACGACTGACCGATAGATAGACACAACTGAGATATAGTGTGACCATCTTGAGTACATGAAGGAACTAACTTCTGTTGTAAGTTTTCTCCACTCTCACACTAGGAAAGCAGCAGAACCAATCCCAGGTGAAGACCCTGACGAGCTACCCATAAACGTTGGAGAATGGGTGAAACTCAGGGTCCACAAGTGAAAATGGAACCAACCACGATGGATGGGTCTGTTCCAGGTAACCATGGTAACACCAACAGCCCTGCAGGCAGAGGAGAGGTCCGGTTAGCATCATCTCTCCCACTGCAAGCATCTCCCAGAGTGGGAGCCATGGATGAGCGACTGGAGGGAGGGAGAGCAGGGCCCCTAGAACATCTGAAGGAGGAAGAAGGTCCGAGCCAAAGGACAGGAGCAGAAGGCCGAGGTCAAAGGTCAGAAGAACCAACAGAGGGTTCAGCCACAGAACCTGAAGAATCATCAGATGTCCAGGAAACCATCACACACTCTATGGTGGTGAAACAAGAAAATCACAACCATGGAAAAACACATGCAGGGTATTTGTTGCTCTCCAAATCTACCCGTTCCCTTTGTGGACGGGGATGTGGAGAATAATAAATGGATGAGAGCAGTGACATACATAGTATTACAGGGGAAGGGGTACACATCTGGCACACGGGTAATGATTTTCCACAAACCCACCTCCACAGCCTTTCTGTGGGAAAGACACGTAGTACTGATTTAAAAGAATGATTTTGGATGTTAATTACTCCATTTTATGCAAAGGAACAATACCAGGGATCGACAAAGAAACAGCAATTACACTATTCTGATGTTGGTCACTAGGGGGAAGGAAGCAACATGGGAAGGTGGATTATCCAATAAGAAAATAGGTAATAGTACAGATGCAGCTAAAGAATTTAAGAAGGGTGGGCACATTGAGACTAAATGGCCAAGGTAGGAGAAGGTTCCTAGCGTACAATCAGGTAACAATTCTCAGCTGATTAAATGCATAGGACCTCCAAAAGTACAATGAGGAGAGTATCTGACTGGTAGTGTAAAGCCCTAAATGATAAAGGAGATGTGTTGGCAGGATTAAAACCCACAATAACTCCCCCTGTTTGTATCTGCAACTCAGGGAATGTGGATGTAGGAAACACCACTAATTGCCTGTCTTACAGAGGCCTACAAACGGATATGTCCCTGTTTAAACCAGCTGAGTGGAACAAAGATGACTTCATTCCCCTTACAGAAGATGTAAAGAAATGTCATACTCATCTCAGGGGTGTGGAAGATGAGCAGATGAGCAGCTGTGAGAGAGCATCAGTGTTTGGGAACATTTAAAGCACTAAAGAAGGTTCCGGAAAAGAGAATTGCCTGTTATGTAAAGGGTCAGAGCTCTCAAAAACAGAGCATGTAAAGACATAAAAAACCTGCTGCACAACACAATACAAACAGAAAAGGGTCTCCGCAGCCAGTAAAAGGCTAGCGTGAAGCAGCCAGTAAAAGGCTAGCATGAAGCAGCCAGTAAAAGGCTAGCGTGAAGCAGCCAGTAAAAGGCTAGCATGAAGCAGCCAGTAAAAGGCTAGCGTGAAGCAGCCAGTAAAAGGCTAGCATGAAGCAGCCAGTAAAAGGCTAGCATGAAGCAGCCAGTAAAAGGCTAGCGTGAAGCAGCCAGTAAAAGGCTAGCATGAAGCAGCCAGTAAAAGGCTAGCGTGAAGCAGCCAGTAAAAGGCTAGCATGAAGCAGCCAGTAAAAGGCTAGCGTGAAGCAGCCAGTAAAAGGCTAGCGTGAAGCAGCCAGTAAAAGGCTAGCATGAAGCAGCCAGTAAAAGGCTAGCATGAAGCAGCCAGTAAAAGGCTAGCATGAAGCAGCCAGTAAAAGGCTAGCCTGCGATGAAATTGAAGTTCAGAGTTGTAAAATACGAAAAGGTTTGTAGACATGCAGGTCCAAGCTCCATCATGCAGGTCCAAGCTCCAACATGCAGGTCCAAGCTCCAACATGCAGGTCCAAGCTCCAACATGCAGGTACTAACTCCAACATGCAGGTACTAACTCCAACATGCAGGTACTAACTCCAACATGCAGGTACTAACTCCAACATGCAGGTACTAACTCCAACATGCAGGTACTAGCTCCAACATGCAGGTACTAACTCCAACATGCAGGTACTAACTCCAACATGCAGGTCCAAGCTCCAACATGCAGGTACTAACTCCAACATGCAGGTACTAGCTCCAACATGCAGGTACTAGCTCCAACATGCAGGTACTAGCTCCAACATGCAGGTACTAACTCCAACATGCAGGTACTAACTCAAACATGCAGGTACTAACTCCATGCTCCAGGTCCTAGTTGAGCTCGTGAGCTGGATCAGCTCGGTTTCTGCATTTTGTTGTTTTGTGGTGGAAAACTGAGTGTTTCCAGCATAACATGTCAACTCTGTTACCCATAGATAAAAAGGCTAGACATGTTTTAGGAATTTAATTTGCATTCCATTGCCACTTCCTGTTGCACACAACAGGCTTCCATTCCCCTTGTCACTATCAGGTGTGAAGGTAAGACCCAGATGCAGACAACGTCGAATTAACAATGGTTTAATAATCCAACAGAGGCAGGCAATAGGCAAGTCAAGGCAGGCAGGGGTCAGTAAACCAGAGGTTGGGCAACGGTACTGGACAGCAGGCAGGCTCAGGGTAGGCAGAGGTCAATAATCCAGAGTAGGGGCAAAGGTACAGGTCGGTAGGCTCAGGGTCAGGGTCAGGCAGGTGGGCTCAGAGTCAGGACAGGCAAGGGTCAAAACCAGGAGGGCGAGAAAAGAGAGACTGGGGAAAAGCAGGAGCTGAGACAAAAACGCTGGTTGACCAACTGGCAACAGACAAACAGAGAACACAGGTATAAATACACAGGGGATAATGGGGAAGATGGGCGACACCTGGAGGGGGTGGAGACAATCACAAAGACAGGGGAAACAGATCAGGGTGTGACAGTCACAAGGGATTTATACATGATTTAATATGAAACCCTGTTATTGTCAATCGTTACTGTATTCGGAACTTAATAGGCACTTATCATAGTCATTTTTTCATTTAACCTTTTGAGATAGGAAAACCGTTATTTCAGTTATTAATTTGAATGTGTTCTTTATGACAGAATATTAAAATGAGGTGTAGTTTTAGTTATGAATATTAACTGGCAATAATCTAGTGGCCAATCTTTGTTGTAAAAGACCCAACATGTTTCTGATCAGATTTCAGTTGGACTTGGATGCATATTTGATGTGGTTGAAAAACTATCAGCTTTTATGATGCTGATAAAGAGGCACCTTAACAGACGGACTCTAACTGAGCAGTGTAGCCTACAGGTTATACACTGAGTGGACTAGATATTACTCTAACTGAGCAGTGTAGCCTACAGGTTATACACTGAGTGGACTAGATATTACTCTAACTGAGCAGTGTAGCCTACAGGTTATACACTGAGTGGACTAGATATTACTCTAACTGAGCAGTGTAGTCTACAGGTTATACACTGAGTGTACTAGATATTACTCTAACTGAGCAGTGTAGTCTACAGGTTATACACTGAGTGGACTAGATATTACTCTAACTGAGCAGTGTAGTCTATAGGTTATACACTGCGTGGACTAGATATTACTCTAACTGAGCAGTGTAGTCTATAGGTTATACACTGAGTGGATTAGATATTACTCTAACTGAGCAGTGTAGTCTATAGGTTATACACTGAGTGGACTAGATATTACTCTAACTGAGCAGTGTAGTCTATAGGTTATACACTGAGTGGACTAGATATTACTCTAACTGAGCAGTGTAGTCTACAGGTTATACACTGAGTGGACTAGATATTACTCTAACTGAGCAGTGTAACCTACAGGTTATACACTGAGTGGACTAGATATTACTCTAACTGAGCAGTGTAGTCTACAGGTTATACACTGAGTGTACTAGATATTACTCTAACTGAGCAGTGTAGTCTACAGGTTATACACTGAGTGGACTAGATATTACTCTAACTGAGCAGTGTAGTCTATAGGTTATACACTGAGTGGACTAGATATTACTCTAACTGAGCAGTGTAGTCTATAGGTTATACACTGAGTGGAATAGATATTACTCTAACTGAGCAGTGTAGTCTATAGGTTATACACTGAGTGGACTAGATATTACTCTAACTGAGCAGTGTAGTCTATAGGTTATACACTCGATGGATTCTACAAGCTGTTGAAAGTGTTCCACAGGGATGCTGGCCCATGTTGACTCCAATGGTTCCCACAGTTGTCAAGTTGTCTGGATGTCCTTTGGGTGGTGGAACATGAGCGGGAAAAACCCAGCAACATTGCAGTTCATGACACAAACCGGTGCGCCTGGCACCTACTACCACACCTCGTTCAAAGGCACTTAAATATTTTGTCTTGGTCATTCACCCTCTGAATGACACACAGACACAATCCATGTCTCAATTGTCTCCAGGCTTAAAAATCCTTCTTTAACCTGTCCTGTCCCCTTCATCTGCAAGTGACATCAATAAGGAATCATATCTTTCACCTGGAATCACCTGGTCAGTCTGTCATGGAAAGAGCAAGTGTTCATAATGTTTTGTACAATGAGTGTAAATTGCACAATAATTATACATTTATGGATTTTGTTATATAGCCTATTATTTTATCTTTATACAACCTGCCATCTACCCACCTGGGGACTGAGGCTTATGAGAGAACCCCCACATCACTAGCTTCTCTTTATACAACCTGCCATCTACCCACCTGGGGACTGAGGGTTATGAGAGAACCCCCACATCACTAGCTTCTCTTTATACAACCTGCCATCTACCCACCTGGGGACTGAGGGTTATGAGAGAACCCCCACATCACTAGCTTCTCTTTATACAACCTGCCATCTACCCACCTGGGGACTGAGGGTTATGAGAGAACCCACACATCACTAGCTTCTCTTTATACAACCTGCAATCTACCCACCTGGGGACTGAGGGTTATGAGAGAACCCCCACATCACTAGCTTCTCTTTATACAACCTGTCATCTACCCACCTGGGGACTGAGGGTTATGAGAGAACCCCCACATCACTAGCTTCTCTTTATTCAACCTGCCATCTACCCACCTGGGGACTGAGGGTTATGAGAGAACCCCCACATCACTAGCTTCTCTTTATACAACCTGCCATCTACCCACCTGGGGACTGAGGGTTATGAGAGAACCCCCACATCACTAGCTTCTCTTTATACAACCTGCCATCTACCCACCTGGGGACTGAGGGTTATGAGAGAACCCCCACATCACTAGCTTCTCTTTATTCAACCTGCCATCTACCCACCTGGGGACTGAGGGTTATGAGAGAACCCCCACATCACTAGCTTCTCTTTATACAACCTGCCATCTACCCACCTGGGGACTGAGGGTTATGAGAGAACCCCCACATCACTAGCTTCTCTTTATACAACCTGCCATCTACCCACCTGGGGACTGAGGGTTATGAGAGATCCCCCACATCACTAGCTTCTCTTTATACAACCTGCCATCTACCCACCTGGGGACTGAGGGTTATGAGAGAACCCCCACATCACTAGCTTCTCTTTATTCAACCTGCCATCTACCCACCTAGGGACTGAGGGTTATGAGAGAACCCCCTCATAACTAGCTTCTCTTTATACAAGCTGCCATCTACCCACCTGTGGACTGAGGGTTATGAGAGAACCCCCACATCACTAGCTTCTCTTTATACAACCTGCCATCTACCCACCTGTGGACTGAGGGTTATGAGAGAACCCCCACATCACCAGCTTCTCTTTATACAACCTGCCATCTACCCACCTGGGGACTGAGGGTTATGAGAGAACCCCCACATCACTAGCTTCTCTTTATACAACCTGCCATCTACCCACCTGGGGACTGAGGGTTATGAGAGAACCCCCACATCACTAGCTTCTCTTTATACAACCTGCCATCTACCCACCTGGGGACTGAGGGTTATGAGAGAACCCCCACATCACTAGCTTCTCTTTATTCAACCTGCCATCTACCCACCTGGGGACTGAGGGTTATGAGAGAACCCCCACATCACTAGCTTCTCTTTATACAACCTGCCATCTACCCACCTGGGGACTGAGGGTTATGAGAGAACCCCCACATCACTAGCTTCTCTTTATTCAACCTGCCATCTACCCACCTGGGGACTGAGGGTTATGAGAGAACCCCCACATCACTAGCTTCTCTTTATACAACCTGCCATCTACCCACCTGGGGACTGGGGGTTATGAGAGAACCCCCACATCACTAGCTTCTCTTTATTCAACCTGCCATCTACCCACCTGGGGACTGAGGGTTATGACAGAACCCCCACATCACTAGCTTCTCTTTATACAACCTGCCATCTACCCACCTGGGGACTGAGGGTTATGAGAGAACCCCCACATCACTAGCTTCTCTTTATACAACCTGCCATCTACCCACCTGGGGACTGAGGGTTATGAGAGAACCCCCACATCACTAGCTTCTCTTTATTCAACCTGCCATCTACCCACCTGGGGACTGAGGGTTATGAGAGAACCCCCACATCACTAGCTTCTCTTTATACAACCTGCCATCTACCCACCTGGGGACTGAGGGTTATGAGAGAACCCCCACATCACTAGCTTCTCTTTATACAACCTGCCATCTACCCACCTGGGGACTGAGGGTTATGAGAGAACCCCCACATCACTAGCTTCTCTTTATACAACCTGCCATCTACCCACCTGGGGACTGAGGGTTATGAGAGAACCCCCACATCACTAGCTTCTCTTTATACAACCTGCCATCTACCCACCTGGGGACTGAGCGTTATGAGAGAACCCCCACATCACTAGCTTCTCTTTACTCAACCTGCCATCTACCCACCTGGGGACTGAGGGTTATGAGAGAACCTCCACATCACTAGCTTCTCTTTATACAACCTGCCATCTACCCACCTGGGGACTGAGGGTTATGAGAGAACCCCCAAATCACTAGCTTGTATGTTCTGCAGCCTTGTAAAGATAAGGAGGGGATGACTAGGAGGCAGGTCAGTATTTATTGTCATGACTCTTGTTCTGGAGGCAGTTCAGCAAAGTGGTCACTAGTTGACACAGGCACAAAGTAATAAAATCTGATTTAAATGCTAACCACAACCCCAACCACACTGCTAATCCTTCCCTTAAATTAAGACCATAAAACAGCATTATTTTCCACAGCCAATTATGACTTTGCAGCTGGCATATCTAGAGGAAATATCCCCCCTACTGTGTTGGACCATCATGTAATAGACAATCTGACTTTGTAGCTGGCATATCTAGAGGGAATCACACAGTTCTGCCTCCAGGTCAAGATTCATGACAAACATCATCCTGCGACTGGGAGAGGCAACGTGAAATCAATAACGAAATTGTTTTGACAATTAACATGCTTTTTTCTTGTTTCAAGTATGTTTTATTATGAAAAGTACAATATATCCTTGTACACTTGTATAACTATGGAGCGTATGTCCATATATAATTGTACAATTTGTTTTTCAACATAAAAGACATACAACAAATGATCACATTGGTATTTTAACAGTGTTATTGTAAGAGAGTTTAAATGTTTAAACAGAGGATACATCTAAAACAGTATAAAACAAGTGCAGTGTGTTCTGAGAATGTTACTTTAACGTCAACTCATAACGTCACCCATTTGCAGGTATTAAAAGTAATACATACATTGTAATCCCTTGTTGGAGCTCTCTCACAAATAGGACAGTACATACCAGAGGAGGCTGCTGAGGGGAGGACGGCTCATAATAATGTCTGGAACAGAGTGAATGAAATGGAACACATGGAAACCACGTGTTTGATACCATTCCACTTATTCCCCTCCAGCCATTACAAGCCTGTCCTCCCCAATTAAGGTCCCACCAACCTCCTGTGGTACAAACACAAACAGTAAAATATATCATAAAAAATGCAAAGTGGTAAAAGATCAGAAAAGGAACCAAAATGTTCAGTCATGTTGTAATAGTCTGATGAAAACAGTTTAGGTTGATGATTTAACAGGTAGATAGAACTGGGACAGAAGCTGTTCTTGTAACGTCCTGACCAGAGTTCCTATGTGTTGTGCTTGTTTAATGTTGGTCAGGACGTGAGCTGGGTGGGAATTCTATGTTGTGTGTCTAGTTTGTCTGTTTCTATGTCCAGCCTAATATGGTTCTCAATCAGAGGCAGATGGTAATCGTTGTCCCTGATTGAGAATCATATATAGGAGGCTTGTTTTGTGTTGGGATTTTGTGGGTGTTTGTTTCCTGTCTCTGTGTTTGTCTGCACCAGATAGGTCTGTCTCGTTTTTTTCACATTTGTTATTTTGTATGTTGTTTGTAGTGTTTCACTTGTGCTTTATTAAACATGTTGAACACTAGCCGCGCTGCACTTTGGTCCTCTCATTCATCCCAGGAAGAGAGTCGTTACAGAAACACCCACCAAACCCGGACCAAGCAGCGTGGAAACGGGCAGCAGCAACAGCAGCAGCGGTACCAGGAGGAATGGTCTTGGGAGCAAATATTCAACGGAGAAGGACCCTGGGCTAAGGTTGGAGAGAATCGCCGCTCTCGGGAGGAGAAGGAGGCAGCCACAGCCCAGGAGCGGTGGATTGAGGAGGCAGCACGTAAGAGAGGCTGGAAGCCCGAGAGGCTCACCCAAAAATTTATTGGGGGGTGGCTAAAGGGGAGTGTGGCGAAGCCGGGTTGGATACCTGAGCCAACTCCCCGGGCTTACTGTGGAGTGAGAGGGCGTCGTACTGGTCAGACACCGTGTTATGCGGTGGAGCGCACGGTGTCCCCAGTACGCGTGCTTAGCCCAGTGCGGGCTATTCCACCTTGCCGCACTGGTAGGGCTAGGTTGGGCATCGAGCCGGGTGCCATGAAGCCGGCCCAACATATCTGGCCTCCAGTACGTCTCCTCGGGCCGGCGTACATGGCACCAGCCTTACAGGTGGTGTCCCCGGTTCGCCTGCATAGCCCAGTGCGGGCTATTCCACCTCGCCGCACTGGCAGGGCTACGGGGACCATTCAACCTGGTAAGGTTGGGGAGGCTCGGTGCTCAAGAGCGCGTGTCCTCCTTCACGGTCCGGTATATCCGGCGCCACCTTCCCGCCCCAGCCCAGTGCCTCCAGTTCCGGCACCACGCACCAAGCCTCCTGTGCGTCTCCAAAGCCCTGTACGCACTGTTCCTTCTCCCCGCACTCGCCCTGAGGTGCGTGCCCTCAGCCCGGTACCTCCAGTTCCGGTACCACGCGCCAGGCCTATAGTGCGCCTCGAGAGTCCAGTGTGCCCTGTTCCTGCTCCCCGCACTCGCCCTGAGGTGCGTGCCCTCAGCCCGGTACCTCCAGTTCCGGCACCACGCATCAGGCCTATAGTGCGTCTCAGCCGGCCAGAGTCTGCCGTCTGCCCAGCGGTGCCTGAACTGCCCGTCTGCCCAGCGGCGCCTGAACTGCCCGTCTGCCCAGCGGCGCCTGAACTGTCCGTCTGCCCAACGCCGTCAGAGCTGGCCGTCTGCCAAGCGCCATCGGAGCCATCCGTCTCCCCAGCGCCATCTGAGCCATCCGTCTCCCCAGCGCCATCTGAGCCATCCGTCTCCCCAGCGCCATCTGAGCCATCCATCTCCCCAGCGCCGTCTGAGCCATCCGTCTGTCCCGAGCCGTTAGAGCCGCCCGTCTGTCCCGAGCCGTCAGAGCCGTTCGTCAGTCAGGAGCCGCTAGAGCCATTCGTCAGTCAGGATCTGCCAGGGCCGCCAACCAGACAGGATCTGCCAGAGCCGCCAACCAGACAGGATCTGCCAGAGCCGCCAACCAGACAGGATCTGCCGGAGCCGTCAGTCAGCCATGAGCGTCCAGAGCCGTCAGCCAGTCATGAGCTGCCCTACAGTCATGAGCTGCCCTACAGTCATGAGCTGCCCTACAGTCATGAGCTGCCCTACAGTCATGAGCTGCCCTACAGTCATGAGCTGCCACTCAGTCATGAGCTGCCACTCAGTCATGAGCTGCCACTCAGTCCGGAGCTGCCACTCAGTCCGGAGCTGCCACTCAGTCCGGAGCTGCCACTCAGTCCGGAGCTGCCACTCGTCCGGAGTTGCCCCTCTGTCCTGAGCTACCTCTCTGTCCTGAGCTACCTCTCTGTCCTGAGCTACCTCTCTGTCCTGAGCTACCTCTCTGTCCTGAGCTACCTCTCTGTCATGAGCTACTTCTCTGTCCTGAGCTACCTCCAAAATCATGTGGGGGCCTTGGGGAGGATTCTTAGGCCTAGGTCGTGGGCGAGGGTCGCCACTCAAAGGACGCTAAGGAGGGGGACAAAGACAGTGGTGGAGTGGTGTCCTCGTCCACCGCCGGAGCCGCCACCGCGGAAAGATGCCCACCCAGACCCTCCTCTTGAGTTTTAGGGGTGCGTTCGGAGTCCGCACCTCAGGAGGGGGGTACTGTAACGTCCTGACCAGAGTTCCTATGTGTTGTGCTTGTTTAATGTTGGTCAGGACGTGAGCTGGGTGGGAATTCTATGTTGTGTGTCTAGTTTGTCTGTTTCTATGTCCAGCCTAATATGGTTCTCAATCAGAGGCAGATGGTAATCGTTGTCCCTGATTGAGAATCATATATAGGAGGCTTGTTTTGTGTTGGGATTTTGTGGGTGTTTGTTTCCTGTCTCTGTGTTTGTCTGCACCAGATAGGTCTGTCTCGGTTTTTTCACATTTGTTATTTTGTATGTTGTTTGTAGTGTTTCACTTGTTCTTTATTAAACATGTTGAACACTAGCCGCGCTGCACTTTGGTCCTCTCCTTCACCCCTGGAAGAAAGCCGTAACAGTTCTAGAACCTGTGGTCCAGAAACTGATTTAATAGGCAGATAAAACTGGGATAGAAGCTGTTCTAGAACCTGTGGTCCAGAAACTGATTTAACAGGCAGATAGAACTGGGATAGAAGCTGTTCTAGAACCTGTGATCCAGAAACTGATTTAATAGGCAGATAAAACTGGGATAGAAGCTGTTCTAGAACCTGTGGTCCAGAAACTGAATTAACAGGCAGATAGAACTGGGATAGAAGCTGTTCTAGAACCTGTGGTCCAGAAACTGATTTAACAGGCAGATAGAACTGGGATAGAAGCTGTTCTAGAACCTGTGGTCAAGAAACTGATTTAACAGGCAGATAGAACTGGAATAGAAGCTGTTCTAGAACCTGTGATACAGAAACTGCCTTGCAACCACTGGTGTGTGTCCAGTGTGTGTGTGTGTGTCCAGCATGTGTGTGTGTGCCCAGTGTGTGTGTGTGTGTGTGTGTGTGTCCAGGGTTTGTGTGTCCAAGGTGTGTGTGTCCAGTGTGTGTGTGTGTGTGTCCAGTGTGTGTGTGTCCAAGGTGTGTGTGTGCAGTGTGTATGTGTGTGTCCAGTGTGTGTCCAGTGTGTGTGTGTGTGTGTGTGTGTCCAGTGTGTGTGTGTGTGTGTCCAGCATGTGTGTGTGTGTGTCCAGTGTGCGTTCAGTGTGTGTGTGTGTGTGTGTCTGTGTGTCCAGTGTGTGTGCATGTGTGTGTGCGCGTCCAATTTGTGTGTGTGTGTGTGTCCAATGTGTTTGATGTGTCCAGGGTATTGTGTGTCCAGGGTATTGTGTGTCCAGTGTCTGTGTGTCCAATGTGTGTGTATCCAGTGTGTTTGTGTGTGTCCAGTGTGTGTGTGTGTGTGTCCATTGTGTGTGTGTCCATTATGTGTGTGTGTGTATCCGGTGTGTGTGTGTCCAGTGTGTTTGTGTGTGTGTGTGTGTTTGTCCAGTGTGTCTTTGTGTGTGTCCAATGTGTGTGCGTGTGTGTCCAGTGTGTGTGTGTGTCCAGTGTGTCCGTGTGGAGTTAAAATGTGTGTGTCGTGTGTGTGTTTGTGTGTTTCCAATGTGTGTGTGTGTGTGTGTGTGTTTGTGTGTCTTCAATGTGTGTGTGTGTGTGTGTGTGTGTGTGTGTCTGTGTGTCCGATGTGAGTGTGTGTCCAATGTCTGTGCTTGTGTGTGTGTGTCCAATGTGTGTGTGTGTGTGTGTGTGTGTGTGTGTGTGTGTGTGTGTGTGTGTGTGTGTGTGTGTGTGTGTGTGTGTGTGTGTGTGTGTGCGTGTGTGTGTCCAATGTGTATGTGTGTGTCCAATGTGTGTGTCCAGTGTGTGTTTGTGTCCAGAGTGTTTGTGTGTGTGTATGTGCTTGTTTATTTCTTATGTTTGTGTGTGATTGTTTGTGTGTCCAAAGTGTGTGTGTGTGTGTGTGTGTCCAATGTGTGTCCCTAATGTGTGTGTGTGTGTGTCCAATGTGTTTGTGTGTGTTTGTCTCCAATGTGTGTGCGTGTGTCCAGTGTGTGTGTGTCCAGTGTGTGTCCAGTGTGTAGGTCCAGTGTGTGTCTGTGTCTGTGTCCAGTGTGTGTGTGTCCAATATGTGTGTGTGTCCAATGTGTCTTTGTGTGTGTGTCCAATGTGTGTGTGTGTGTGTGTGTTTGTTTCCAATGTTTGTGTGTGTGTGTCCAATGTGTGTGTCAAGTGTGTCTGTTTGTCCAGTGTGTTTGTGTGTGTGTGATGGTGAGTGTCGTATGTGTGTGTGTGTTTGTTTGTGTCCAATGTGTGTGTGCGTGTGTCCAATGTGTGTGTGTGTGTCCATCGTTTGTGTGTGTGTGTGTGTGTGTGTGTCCAGTGTGTGTCTGTGTCTGTGTCCAGTGTGTGTGTGTGTGTCCATGTTTTGTGTGTCCAATATGTGTGTGTGTCCAATGTGAGTGTTGTGTGTGTGTGTGTGTGTGTGTGTGTGTGTGTGTGTGTGTGTGTGTGTGTGTGTGTGTGTGTGTGTGTGTGTGTGTGTATCCAGTGTCTAGATCCAGTGTGTGTTGGTGTCCAGTGTGTGTCTGTGTCTGTGTCCAGTGTGTGTCTGTGTCTGTGTCCAGTATGTGTCTGTGTCTGTGTCCAGTGTGTGTGTGTGTGTCCAGTGTGTGTGTGTGTCCAGTGTGTGTCTGTGTCTGTGTCCAGTGTGTGTGTGTGTGTGTGTCCAGGGTTTGTGTGTCCAATATGTGTGTGTGTCCAATGTGTGTTTGTGTGTGTGTCCAATGTGTGTGTGTGTGTGTGTATGTGTGTGTGTTTGTGTCTAGTGTGTGTCTGTGTCCAATGTGTGTGTGTGTCCAGGGTTTGTGTGTCCAACATGTGTGTGTCCAATGTGTGTTTGTGTGTGTGTCCAATGTGTGTGTGTGTGTGTGTGTGTGTTTGTGTCTAGTGTGTGTCTGTGTCCAAAGTGTGTGTGTGACCAGGGTTTGTCTGTGTCCAGGGTTTGTGTGTCCAATATGTGTGTCCAGTGTGTGTGTGTGTGTGTGTCCAATGTCCAATGTGTGTGTGTGTCGTTGTGTGTATGTAAGTGTCCAGCGTGTTTGTGTATTTGACCAATATGTGTGTGTGTGTGTGTGTCCAATGTGTGTGTGCGTGTGTGTATGTGTCCAACGTGTGTGTGTGTGGGTGTGGGTGTGTGTATGTGTATCCAATATGTGTGTGTGAGTGTCAAATGTGTGTGTGTGTCCAATGTGTGTGTGTGTCTAATGTGTGTGTGTGTGTGTCCAATCCAGTGTGTGTGTGTGTGTGTGTGTGTGTCCAACGTGTGTGTGTGTGTCCAATGTGTGTGTGTGTCCAATGTGTGTGTGTGTCCAATCCAGTGTGTGTGTGTGTGTGTGTGTGTGTGTGTGTGTGTGTGTGTGTGTCCAACGTGTGTGTGTGTCCAATGTGTGTGTGTGTCCAATGTGTGTGTGTGTGTGTGTGTGTGTGTGTGTCCAGTGTCTGTTTCCAGAGTCTGTGTGTAGGTGTGTGTGTCTATGTCCAGGGTTTGTGTGTGTGTGTCCAATGTGTGTGTCTGTGTATGTGTGAGTGTCCAGCGTGTTTGTGTATATGTCAAATGTGTGTGTGTGTCCAATGTGTGTGTGCGTATCTGTGTCCAATGTGTGTGTGTGTGTGTGTGTGTGTCCAATGTGTGTGCGCGTGTCTGTGTGTGTGTCCAATGTGTGTATGTGTCCAAATTGTGTGTGTGTGTGTGTGTGTGTCCAATGTGTGTGTGTGTGTGTTTCCAATGTGTGTGTTTGTGTGTGTCCAATGTGTGTGTGTGTGTGTGTGTCCAGTGTGTGTGTGTGTATCCAGTGTCTGTTTCCAGTGTGTGTGTGTGTGTGTGTGTGTGTGTGTGTCCCGTGTGTGTGTGTGTATGTGTCCACTGTGTCCAGTGTGTGTGTGTCTGTGTCCAGTGTGTGTCCAGGGTTTGTGTGTGTCCAGGGTTTGTGTGTCCAATATGTGTGTGTTTCCAATGTGTGTGTGTGTGTGTGTGTGTGTGTGTGTGTGTGTGTGTGTGTGTGTATGTGTCCAGTGTGTGTGTGTGTTTGTTTGTGTCCAATGTGCATGTGTGTCTAGGGTTTGTGTGTCCAATATGTGTGTGTGTCCAATGTGTGTGTGTTTGTCCAATGTGTGTGTCTGTGTGTAAGTGTCCAGTGTGTGTGTGTCCAATGTGTGTGTCCAGTGTGTGTGTGTGTGTGTGTGTGTCCAGTGTGTGTGTGTGTGTGTGTGTGTGTGTGTGTGTGTGTGTATGAGTCCAGTGTGTGTGTGTCCAGTGTGTGTGTGTGTGTCCAATGTGCATGTGTGTCTAGGGTTTGTGTGTCCAATATGTGTGTGTGTGTCCAATTTGTGTGTGTGTTTGTCCAATGTGTGTGTGTCCAATGTGTGTGTCCAGTGTGTGTGTGTGTGTGTGTGTGTGTGTCCAATGTGTGTGTGTGTTTGTGTATGTGTCTGTGTGTGTGTGTGTGTGTGTGTCCAATGTGTGTGTAAGTGCGTGTGTGTATGTGTGTGTGTGTGTTTCCAATGTGTGTGTGTGTGTGTGTGACCAATGTGTGTGTGCGTGTGTCCAATGTGTGTGTGTGTCCAATATGTGTGTGTGTGTGTGTGTGTGTGTGTGTGTGTGTGTGTGTGTGTGTGTGTGTGTGTGTGTGTGTGTGTGTGTGTGTGTGTGTGTGTGTGTGTGTCCAGTGTGTGTGTCCAGTGTGTGTGTGTGTGTGTGTTATCAATGTGTGTGTGTGTGTGTGTGTGTGTCCAATGTGTGTGTCCAGTGTGTGTGTGTTCAATTTGTGTGTGTGTCCAGTGTGTGTGTGTGTGTGTGTGTATATGTCCAATGTGTGTGTGTATCACTGACACAGAGACACTGAGGCACCATCATACCAAAGATGAAACCCTGGATAGAGGGGCTCAGTGAATGTGCAGGTGAATGTGTTCAGGTGGGTCAGTGTGTCAGAGGAGGCTCTATAGAAGGACAGAGTGCCGGCTGGCCAGTCCAGATACACTCCTACTCTGTGGGAGCTGGAGAGGACGTCTATGGTAGTGGGATTATTATTGTGCCAGGCAGCGTAACCGTGGTCAGAGCAGAACAGACTCCAGGACTTGTCAATGTATCCAAGCCCACAGCCACCCCATCCTCTCTTGTTGATTCCTTTATATGTCACTCCTATACCAACCCCTCTCCCACTCCACTCTACCTCCCAGTAACAGCGCCCAGTCAGACCCTCTCTACACAGCACCTGTCTACAGTCCTCAAATCTCTCTGGGTGATGAGGATACGGCTGCTCCTCTGTCCTACATGTCACCTTTCTGTTCTCCTCAGACAGAGAGAGGCGTCTGTTTACTGTGTTTGGGTCCAGTGTGAGATAACAGACATCTGATGGATGAAACCAGACACAATATTAGAAATCATCATAATTCAAATTAGAATGTTAACTCACTTTTCACTAATTCATTTAATTTCGATGTTTCTAGGTATCAAAAGGAGAAGTTAAGTTAACTGGAGACTTGAATGATCATATGTTATACTATATGGTAATATAAAACACACGCACACAAGCAACTCTTTGTAAACTGTGTTGTCCCTGATTTCTGTTTCTGTAGAACTACAGCTGATATTTAATATGACCAAGTAAGTAATGATGGTGGTCTTTGACTTTGACTTAACTTGAATTAAGACTTATTCTTAGTCATATTCTTCACAGCAGTCAACACTCACATTTTCTAGGCCCAGGTTTCATTGTGTACCCTCCACCATGTTCCACACTGTAGCGGTAAGCAGAAGAACAGACATTGAGTGACACACACACACACACACACACACACACACACACACACATACATACTAGACACACACACACTGAACTCACACACAGCATATAATTTGTCCAAGTGGTGGTCAGAATGTTTGTCTTATTAACTAGCCTGGTAAGTCAAACATGTCTGATATGAAGATTGACATAAACCCTTGTCATGATTTTTGCCTGGGGGTAGGTTTATGACAGTCATAAATACCTCTCTGCCCCCCCTTTCCTCTCCCTACTCTACTGATGTGACATTAGACCCCTTGGTTAACATAGAGATTCTGGGAACATCAGAAGTTGGGGGGAAATGAACTATATTCTGGTAATCCGACCAACTGAACATATGCGGTGGTACTTAAGGTATATTATGTCAGTTCGGTTGCCCTCTGACACATTCTCATCAATGATAGAATGACATAAACTCTACTGTGGAAAGTCTACACATCATCGGTATCGGATTCACATGGAATTGTTGTTTAATTCAAACGTTTGAATATGAAATTATTAGTGAAGAGATGAAATTTTATTTTAGCTTCCAAATGAGAGATTTGGGTTTTCATAAGTTTAGGGCTCTGCTCAACCAGTGGCCCGCCCCTGTGAAGAGACATGGGTTATAAACTTTTCAGACACACCCTTCTCCCTCCACTATATAAGCCATTGACGAAAATTGAACTTCCTGTTCCAAGGATGTGAGGACGACAGTCCTATGTCAGAATGGTTCAGATAATAACTACAGAACGAAGCCAACATCAGCATGAGCTTTGGTTGTGAATGGTATGAACTTTGAACTCGTATTGACAATAGAAGTGATACCTCCTAGACGTTGTTAGCAACCGCAGCTGCAAATGTAAATTAGGACAGACAGAGTATCCAGTCTACCACTCAGCAGCAGCAGAGACATTCTTCAAAGGACAAAGGACCCGGTTGGGCAACACGGCCTTCCATCTACCACCAACCTACCGAAGCGCAGCTCAGAGTAAATATTTATTGCATTTTCCTTTTCCAAATGGGCGGTAATTTAGAATGCATAAGATACTGTATTTACGATAGCACAGCTTCTCCCTTTGTTCCTCAGTCTTCCCGCTCTTTCACTCAAACCCAGCCCCTTTTCATTGGTGTAACAAGCTGTCATATCTGTTCCGCCCGCTAGGGACGTTTTCCTTTATGACGTAATTTGTAATCAAGGTATGATTCATTCTGTGTATATGTAATTCTGTTTGATTTAGTTAGGTATTTAGTAAATAAATAATTAAACCCAATTTTGTATTGCTGATTCAACTTGTTAGCCAGGGTTTGTGAAGATAACCAAGATTTTACAACTTTCAGATGAGACTGAAATAAGGTGACGATTAATATTGACTGCTATTGATGTAAAATATTACTAGGTCTTTAAGAGTTTATTCGGAAGATAACAGCTCTATAAATATTATTTTGTGGTGCCCCTCCTCTCTAGTTAATTACATTTACATGATTAGTTCAATCAGGTAATATTAATTATGGAGAAAGTATTTTATAGAATAGCATGTCAAAACACTTAATCCGGCATAGCCAAAGACACGACGCCCTCTACATACTTGAGTTTCTCCAGTCTGCAGTGTGGATCCTCAAGTCCAGCAGAGAGCAGTCTGACTCCTGAGTCTCCTGGGTGATTGTAGCTCAGGTCCAGCTCTCTCAGGTGTGAGGGGTTTGACCTCAGAGCTGAGACCAGAGAAGCACAGCCTTCCTCTGTGACTAGACAGCCTGACAGCCTGCAAAGAGTCAAATCATATTAAAACCACACTGCTATTCTTTGGTGGTGAAAATAGTGGCAGTATATTTTTTCAACATATTCAGATACATCAGTGTCCTGAAACCTGCCATATCTATTCATAAATTAATGTTTCATTATTAGAAATGACAAATGATCCAAGTATTGCTTGTAGATAGAAAGATGCATATTAAAAAATATTATAGTAGAATGACCAGATCTGTTTAAAAAGCAGTATCAGTCAAAAGACAGACAGTGAGATATCAGATTTAGATTGTATTGAGTATACAGTCCAAACCATATCTATTTTGACAGTGAAGCTAACATTTTAAATGTGGCTCTATACTCCAACATTTTGGATTTGAGATCAAATGTTTCATATGAGGTGACAGTATATAATGTCACCTTTTATTTGAGGATATTTTAATACATATCTGTTTCACCATTTAGAAAAATAAAAGCACTTTATGTATCTAGTCCCACTATTTGAAAAAGTCATAAGTATTCTGACCAAATAACTTAAAGTGTATTAAAGTAGTCAAAAGTATAGTATTTGGTCCCATATTCTTTGAACACAATGACTACATCAAGCCTGTGACTGCCATGATTGAGAAAGATCATGAATGAATCATGAATAATAATGAGTGAGAGAGTTACAGAGGCTACAACAAAACATGCTAACCTCTCACCATTACCAATAACAGAGACTACAACAAAACATGCTAACCTCTCACCATTACCAATAACAGAGGATACAACAAAACATGCTAACCTCTCACCATTACCAATAACAGAGACTACAACAAAACATGCTAACCTCTCACCATTACCAATAACAGAGGATACAACAAAACATGCTAACATCTCACCATTACCAATAACAGAGTCTACAACAAAACATGCTAACCTCTCACCATTACCAATAACAGAGGCTACAACAAAACATGCTAACCTCTCACCATTACCAATAACAGAGGCTACAACAAAACATGCTAACCTCTCACCATGACCAATAACAGAGACTACAACAAAACATGCTAACCTCTCACCATTACCAATAACAGAGACTACAACAAAACATGCTAACCTCTCACCATTACCAATAACAGAGGCTACAACAAAACATGCTAACCTCTCACCATTACCAATAACAGAGACTACAACAAAACATGCTAACCTCTCACCATTACCAATAACAGGGGAGATTAGCATTTATACTGATATTTGTGCCTCTATAACTTTGTTATTCATCATTATTCACTATTCATATCTAAACGGTAAAATATATGTATGAATTCCCTCAAATAAAAGGTGACATTCTGTACTGCTGCCGAATATGAAACATTATATCTCAAATCCAAAATGCTGGAGCATAGCACCAAATGTAAAACTGTAAGCTTCACTGTCCAAACACATATGGTGTGGACTATGTGTGTCTGGTAAACACATGTGGATCTGGTGAACAGTTATCACTTCTTGACCAACTACAGGAATACTGACCTCAGAGTCTCCAGTTTACAGTGGGGATTCCCCAGTCCAGCAGAGAGCAGCTTCACTCCTGAATCCTTCAGGTCATTGTTACTCAGCTCCAACTTTCTCAGGTGTGAGGGGTTTGACCTCAGAGCTGAGAACAGAGAAGCACAGCTTTCCTCTGTGACTAGACAGCCTGACAGCCTGCAAAGAGTCAAATAATATTAAAATCACACTGCTATTCTTTGGTGGTGAAAATAGTGGCAGTATATTTTTTCAACATATTCAGATACATCAGCGTCCTGAAACCTGCCATATCTATTCATAAATGAATGTATCATATTTAGAAATTACAATTATCAAAGTATTGCTTGCAGATTGAAACATTTATTGTACAAAAATTTGAGTAGACTGACCAGACCAGTTTAAAAAGCAGTATCAGTCAAAAGACAGTCGTGTTTAGTCGTGACAGTGAGGTATCAGATTTAGATTGTATTGAGTAAACAGTGTTCACTCAAAATGACACAACGATTATGTTCCAGTTGAACAACGTTTACTAAACCGTATTACCACAATACATGGTTACCATGACACTCAGGCAGGTCCATCAACACTGACACTCCCAGGCGTAGTAACAACAGAGTGATATCACCATAGTAACAGAAATATAGGGAGACTTAAAATATGAACTAAACACACAGTCCAAACAACATCTATTTTGACAGTGAAGCTAATATTGTTAATGAAAGCACTTTGTGTATCCACAAGAAGTAAAAAGTATTCTGTCTAATTGTATTAAAGTAGTCAAACATTTTGTATTTGTTCCCAAACTCGGTGGTTGCATTTGCAGTTTATTTTGGTTGTGTTTTGGGTTGTGTTTTTACACAATAACTGAATGGTGGATGATGACTGGATTAATCTTCTGTCTAAGTGAGTAGATACCATGTTTCTAAACACGACTAAATTAATCTATGTTTTGCCCAATAGTAACTGAATGGTGGATGATGACTGGATAATGTCTGGCAAACCGGCTGCGCGCGTGCGCCATCGTGCATAAATGTATTTTGTCCACACACCAAACGCGATCACGACACGCAGGTTAAAATATCAAAACAAACTCTGAACCAATGACATTAAATTGGGGACAGGTTGAAAATAATTAAACATGTATGGTAATTTAGCTAGTTAGCTTGCACTTGCTAGCTAACGTTAATTTGTCCTATTTAGCTAGCTTGCTGTTGCTAGCTAATTTGTCCTGGGATATAAACATTGAGTTGTTATTTTACCTGAAAATGCACAAGGATCTCTACTCCGACAATTAATTCACACATTAAACGGCCAACCGAATCGTTTCTAGTCATCTCTCCTCCTTCCAGGCTTTTTCATGGTTTAAATTGTATGGTTGTCGCATCTAAACTTTCATTGTATTACCACGACTACCGGCAAAACAGTTCGTCTTTCTATCACCCACGTGGGTATAACCAATGAGGAGATGGCACGTGGGTACCTGCTTCTATAAACCAATGAGGAGATGGGAGAGGCAGGACTTTCAGCGTGATCTGCGTCAGAAATAGGAACGACATCTATTTTAGCCCTTGGTGTCGCAGACGCTCGTTGGCGCGCGCAAGCAGTGTGGGTGCAATAATTGAATAACATGGAATTCCTAATTTATTTTGCGACACTTGTGCACGCGAAGTGTCCGGTCTGGTCAGCATGTAAGTGAGTAGATAACATGTTTCTAAACACTACTAAATTAATCATTATGATGCCAGAATTAAGACAAATCATGAATCAATCATGAAAAATGATGAGTGAGAAAGTTACAGAGGCTACAACAAAACATGCTAAGCTCTCACCATTACCAATAACCGAGGCTACAATAAAACATGCTAACCTCTCACCATTACCAATAACAGAGGCTACAACAAAACATGCTAAGCTCTCACCATTACCAATAACAGAGGGGGTCTGATCTTTGTGCCTCTGTAACTTTCTCATTCATCATCATTCTCAAATCATTCATGATTATTCATAATCATGGTAGCATCCACATGAATGTAGAAGTGTTCAGAAACATCTTCTATTCTTACTGACAATACAAGTGAAGTGACTCCAAAATGACAGGACATTATTCACCATTCAGTTTCTATTAGGAAAAACATCATCCAAAACACAACCAAGACAAACTGCAAATACATTCAACAAGTTAGTAGAATCACAAGCTTGATGTAATCACTGCAGGCATGGAATATGGGACCAAATACTAAACTTATGACTACTTTAATACAATATAAGTGAATTTGTCCAAATAATTAAGACTTCTTCAAATGGGGGGATTAGAGACATTTTCATTTCTAAACGGTAAATTATATATGTATAAGTACCTTTAAATAAAAGGTAACATTCTGTACTGTCGCCTAATATGAAACATTCTATCTCAAATCCAAAATGCTGGAGCATAGCACCAAATGTAAAACTGTAAGCTTCACTGTCCAAACACATATGGTGTGGACTATGTGTGTCTGGTAAACACATGTGGATCTGGTGAACAGTTATCACTTGTTGACCAACTACAGGAATACTGACCTCAGAGTCTCCAGTTTACAGTGGGGATTCCCCAGTCCAGCAGAGAGCAGCTTCACTCCTGAATCCTTCAGGTCATTGTTACTCAGATCCAGCTCTCTCAGGTGTGAGGGGTTTGACTCCAGAGCTGAGACCAGAGAAGCACAGCCTTCCTCTGTGACTCCACAGCCTGACAGCCTGACAAAGAGATCATCATGACTTCACAAACACAGTGTTATTTTAACCAGTAGTGTAGAAGGACAATGGCAGATGCATTTGGTTTATTCTCTCAAACAACATATAGATTCATCTTCTGGCTCCTTGAATTGTATTGTCATAATATTATACTAATGTGAGAATCAAAGCATTTATTAATTATGTTATTCAATATAATATATTATACATATTATAATAAATATTTTTCTCTAAACTGAATATTGCTTCCTGATGATTAGTTCTGATATGTCATTTTATTTACTCACAGAGCAGCTCTGGAGGCTTTGACCACTGGCAGCAGCCTCAGAAGACCTTCCTCTGATCTGGAGTATTTCTTCAGGTCAAACACATCCAGCTCCTTTTCTGAAGTCAGCAACACAAAGACCAGAGCTGACCACTGTGCAGGTGACAGGTTGGGTTTTGAGAGACTTCCTGAGCTCAGGTAGCTTTGGATCTCCTCCACTAGAGAATGGTCATTCAGTTCATTCAGACAGTGGAACAGATTGATGCACCTCTCTGGAGAGGGATTCTCCCCAATCTTCTCCTTGATGTACTTGACTGTTTCTTCATGGCTCTGTGAGCTGCTTCTTGTCTTTGTCAGTAGACCTCGTAAGTACTTCTGATTGGACTCCAGCGAGAGGCCCAGAAGGAAGCGGAGGAAAAGGTCCAAGTTTCCCGTCTCACTTTGTAAGGCTTTATCCACAGCACTCTTGTAGACAGAAACTTCAGGCTCATCTTTTGTTTGCAGTTTGTCCATTAGATTCTCATTGTTGTTGATGAATGAGAGGAACACATATACAGCAGCCAGAAACTCCTGAATGCTCAGATGAACAAAGCAGTACACCTTGTCCTGGTACAGCACACATTCCTCTTTAAAGAGCTGTGTGCACAATCCTGAGTACACTGAGGCTTCATTGACATCAATGCCAGCCTCTTTAAGGTCTTCTTCATAGAAAATCAGATTGCACTTTACAAGCTGTTGAAAAGCCAGTTTTCCCAGTGACAGAATGCTCTCTTTATTCCAGTGTGGACCTGTCTCTTCTTTCCCAAGATACTTTTCTGTCTTCTGTTTGGTATGAAACACCACAAGGTGTGTGTACATCTCAGTCAGAGTCTTGGGCATCTCTTCTCTCTTATGTTTCAGAATGTGTTCAAGGACTATTGCAGAAATCCAACAGAAGACTGGAATGTGGCACATGATGTGGAGGCTCCTTGATGTCTTTATGTGTGAGATGATTCTGCTGGCCAGATCCTCATCACTGAATCTCTTCCTGAAGTACTCCTCCTTCTGTGGGTCATTGAACCCTCGTACCTCTGTCACCTGGTCAACACACTCTGAAGGGATCTTACTGGCTGCTGCAGGTCGGGTAGTTATCCAGAGGAGAGCAGAGGGAAGCAGATTTCCCTTGATGAGATTTGTCAGCAGAACATCCACTGAGGTTGACTCTGTGACGTCACAACAGATCTTGTTCTTCTGGAAGTCTAGGGGCAGTCGGCACTCATCCAGACCATCAAAGATGAACAGAACTTTGTACTTGTTGAAGTTGGAGATTCCTGATTGTTTGGTTTCCATTGAGAAGTGATTAAGAAGTTCAATGAAAGTGTGTTTGTCCCCTTTCATCAAATTCAGCTCCCGAAAAGGGAATGAAAATACAAATTGGACATCCTGATTTGCTTTTCCTTCAGCCCAGTCCAGAATGAACTTCTGCACAGAGACTGTTTTTCCAATGCCAGCGACTCCCTTTGTCAGCACAGTTCTGATAAGTTTGTCTTGTCCAGTTAAGGGTTTGAAGATGTCATTACATTTGATTGCAGTCTCTGGTCTTGCTTGTTTCCTGGTTGTTGTCTCAATCTGTTTCAGCTCATGTTCATTATTGACCTCTCCTGTTCCACCCTCTGTGATGTAGAGCTCTGTGTAGATCTTATTGAGAAGTGTTGGGTTTCCTTGTTTAGCGATCCCCTCAAATACACATTGAAACTTCTTCTTTAGATTAGATTTGAGTTCACGTTGGCAAATCACAGCAGGATCATCTGAATCTAGAAATAACACAAAGGATATTAATATTATGTCTGATTTAATGCCTACAGTATTGTAGAACTGTTATAACGTTTAAAATATAATCATTTATTCAATTAACTGTCTGTCTAAATGTGTAAATGTTTCCATAATGCATTACAGACTGGTGTGACTGATTATATTATTATTGGTATTATTGATGGTATTATTAATGTTGTCTCTCTCTCTAAATTAATCAACTCAACACATCCCTGCTGCTACTTGATGAGGTCACTAGGTGTTGTGTTAAGGCTGCTACAATATCATTGAGTTACACAGCTACTTTAGCTGTACTTTAGCTACAGCTTTTAAATGTTATAAAACAGCATTCAACATGAGGCAGACAGGTCTTACAGTTCTCCAGTGTGTCAGCAAGCTCCTTCTGGTTCATTTTCCTCAGGACGTGCAGTGTGATCTTCAGAGCCCCCTCTCTGGCACTGCTCTCCTGCTTCTCATCTTCAGTGTCCACCACTTCCTTATCCTGCTTCTGACTCTCTAAGCCTTCTGGGAGTTCTGGACTAAGAATCCTCTTGAACATCTTCAGCTCGTTCTTCACAAATGTCATAATATTCTCTTCAAGCAACTGAAATAAATAATGTAAATAAGTTAAGCAAGAGAAGAAATGCTTTCTCATTAACACATTAATGAATGATTGACAGATCAACTTTACTTGAGGTAAACAAAAACAAATGTACATAACAGGACCACATACACTGAATATGGAGGCCAGGTCTGTTTGATGACTCTGGGAAGACTGACCACTGAGAATCTCTGACTCTGATCTCTCCTGTTGGTTTCTGTGGACAAAACATGAGATTACATCTCCTCATCCAGGTAGTGCGCACACACACACACACACACACACACACACACACACACACACACACACACACACACACACACACACACACACACACACACACACACACACACACACACACACACACACACACACACACACACACACACAGGGAGGGAATGTTATGTTTTAGGACTGTGACAATTGACCTGAGGATTAGTTCATGGATTATGAAAACAACCAAAAGAAATGGGAAAATGGGAGAGGAGAAATTACAAGACAGTGTTGTTTAACTCACTGACCATGACCCATGAGTTCTTCTTACCTTTGTTCAGTAGAAAAGTCTCCCTCTCTAAAGTTTATAGGTCTACCCATAGACGTGTCACTCTTCATGGACACACAGCTGGGTACAGGGGAGGCTGGTGTCTCCTGCTTTATTGGGCTTCAACACAACAGAGACAAACATTACATCTCTCATCTACTCTGAGCTCAGATGGGGAAACATAAGAAGAGTTTCATTCCAAAAAGCTATATATCACTTTTCAGAAATGTATTTGTTTAAAATCTATCACTTCATGGTTTCATTTCAGAGAAACAAATAATGTATATACAGTGGGGAGAACAAGTATTTGATACACTGCCGATTTTGCAGGTTTTCCTACTTACAAAGCATGTAGAGGTCTGTAATTTTTATCATAGGTACACTTCAACTGTGAGAGACGGAATGTAAAACAAAAATCCAGAAAATCACATTGTATGATTTTTAAGTAATTAATTTGCATTTTATTGCATGACATAAGTATTTGATCACCTACCAACCAGTAAGAATTCCGGCTCTCACAGACCTGTTAGTTTTTCTTTAAGAAGCCCTCCTGTTCTCCACTCATTACCTGTATTAACTGCACCTGTTTGAACTCGTTACCTGTATAAAAAACACCTGTCCACACACTCAATCAAACAGACTCCAACCTCTCCACAATGGCCAAGATCAGAGAGCTGTATAAGGACATCAGGGATAAAATTGTAGACATGCAACAGGCTGGGATGGGCTACAGGACAATAGGCAAGCAGCTTGGTGAGAAGGCAACAACTGTTGGCGCAATTATTAGAAAATGGAAGAAGTTCAAGATGACGGTCAATCACCCTCGGTCTGGGGCTCCATGCAAGATCTCACCTCGTGGGGCATCAATGATCATGAGGAAGGTGAGTTATCAGCCCAGAACTACACGGCAGGACCTGGTCAATGACCTGAAGAGAGCTGGGACCACAGTCTCAAAGAAAACCATTAGTAACACACTACACCGTCATGGATTAAAATCCTGCAGCGCACGCAAGGTCCCCCTGCTCAAGCCAGCGCATGTCCAGGCCCGTCTGAAGTTTGCCAATGACCATCTGGATGATCCAGAGGAGGAATGGGAGCAGGTCATGTGGTCTGATGAGACAAAAATAGAGCTTTTTGGTCTAAACTCCACTCGCCGTGTTTGGAGGAAGAAGAAGGATGAGTACAACCCCAAGAACACCATCCCAACCGTGAAGCATGGAGGTGGAAACATCATTCTTTGGGGATGCTTTTCTGCAAAGGGTACAGGATGACTGCACCGTATTGAGGGGAGGATGGATGGGGCCATGTATCGCGAGATCTTGGCCAACAACCTCCTTCCCTCAGTAAGAGCATTGAAGATGGGTCGTGGCTGGGTCTTCCAGCATGACAACGACCCGAAACACACAGCCAGGGCAACTAAGGAGTGGCGCCGTAAGAAGCATCTCAAGGTCCTGGAGTGGCCTAGCCAGTCTCCAGACCTGAACCCAATAGAAAATCTTTGGAGGGAGCTGAAAGTCCGTATAGCCCCGCGACAGCCCCGAAACCTGAAGGATCTGGAGAAGATCTGTATGGAGGAGTGGGCCAAAATCCCTGCTGCAGTGTGTGCAAACCTGGTCAAGAACTACAGGAAACGTATGATCTCTGTAATTGCAAACAAAGGTTTCTGTACCAAATATTAAGATCTGCTTTTCTGATGTATCAAATACTTATGTCATGCAATAAAATGCAAATTAATTACTTAAAAATCATACAATGTGATTTTCTGGATTTTTGTTTGAGATTCCGTCTCTCATAGTTGAAGTGTACCTATGATAAAAATTACAGACCTCTACATGCTTTGTAAGTAGGAAAACCTGCAATTTCGGCAGTGTATCAAATACTTGTTCTCCCCACTGTATCTGCCTCACTCTCAGAGAAATCAGTACTACTGCTAGGTTTTACACAGTAATAATATATATCTGCCTCACTCTCAGAGAAATCAGTAGTACTGCTAGGTTTTACACAGTAATAATATATATCTGCCTCACTCTCAGAGAAATCAGTAGTACTGCTAGGTTTAATTCTTGAGAATACAGGGGGTGCTATTTTCGCATTAGCATAATTTGCTCAACAGATTAAACTGCCTCTTATTCAATTATTGCTCTTACTATATGCATATAAATAATACCATTGGAAAGAAAACAATCCCTAGTTTCTAAAACCGTTTCAATTTTGTCTCTGAGTGATACAGAAGTCATTCCACAGCACTTTCCATGACCAAGAACATAAAATCAAGATGTGTTATGCTGGCTTCAAAGCTCTGCCTATATATGGTCGTGCCCCCTATGACCAGAAACACACTTCATTCGCCTTCCTCTGGTTGTCAAGAGGACGTCAGAGGAGAAATTCTTTGTTTATCTGGGACTGACGTGAAATAGGACCCATTTCTTTGGCGTGACCGACAACTTCCGGTTTGCTGAATCGCTCGAATTTGAGCTGCGTTTGTGTACTGTTTTGCTGGCGTTATGTATGCAAACTATCTCCGTGTCGAATTTTGTTTGATACATGTGACCATATCATCGTAATGTATGTTTTTTCAATATAGTTTAATCAGATTATTTGAATTTTTTGGGGAGTTTTGCGGTGTTCCGTTGTTACGTTTGAGAAATCCGTGCCACTCGACCGGTACCTGTGCTAAATGGAGTGGGAAAGGAATAATTCTGAACGGAACCAACGACTCATCTTGACAAAGGACACTTTGATCAACATTCTGATGAAAGATCAGCCATAGTAAGACCCAATTTACGATGTTATATCATATCTGTTGTGCATGTGAACTGGCCGTGGGCGCCTAGCCGAATCTGCCTGGTATAGCTATGCTAATTTAGCGCTACATTTTGTTTTCGTTATAAAACATTTAATAAATCTGAAATATTGTTTCGATTCACCAGATGTTGGGCTTTCAATATCTGTACGCTGTGTATTTTTCTGAAATGTTTTAAGATGAGTAATTCGTTATATGACGTTGGTCTCTGTAATTGTTCTGGCTGGGTCAGCACTATTTCATATTGCAGCTGCAATGTAGAACTGTGATTTATACCTGAAAAATGCACATTTTTCCCAAAAAAAACTATGCTATACCATAAATATGTTATCAGACTGTCATCTTATGAAGTTGTTTCTTGGTTAGTGGCTATATTATTTTTATTTAGTCGAATTAGTGATAGCTACTGACGCAGGAAAAAGCTGTTGGGAGTAAAAAAATCGTGTCCTTTGCTAACGTGGTTAGCTAATAGATTTACATATTGTGTCTTCCCTGTAAAACATTTTAAAAATCTGAAATGGTGGCTTTATTCACAAGATCTGTATCTTTCATTAGGTGGCTTGGACTTGTGATTTAATGATATTTAGATGCTACTATTTAATTATGACGCTATGCTAGCGATGCTAATCAGTGTGGGGGGGGGGGGGGGGGGGGTGGGGGGTGCTCCCGGATCCGGGGTAGAGGCTCGTTAGAGGTTAACACAGTAATAATATATATCTGTCTCACTCTCAGAGAAATCAGTAGTACTGCTAGGTTTTACACAGTAATAATATATATCTGTCTCACTCTCAGAGAAATCAGTAGTACTGCTAGGTTTTACACAGTAATAATATATATCTGCCTCACTCTCAGAGAAATCAGTAGTACTGCTAGGTTTTACACAGTAATAATATATATCTGCCTCACTCTCAGAGAAATCAGTAGTACTGCTAGGTTTAACACAGTAATAATATATATCTGTCTCACTCTCAGAGAAATCAGTAGTACTGCTAGGTTTTACACAGTAATAATATATATCTGCCTCACTCTCAGAGAAATCAGTAGTACTGCTAGGTTTAACACAGTAATAATATATATCTGTCTCACTCTCAGAGAAATCAGTAGTACTGCTAGGTTTTACACAGTAATAATATATATCTGCCTCACCCTCAGAGAAATCAGTAGTACTGCTAGGTTTTACACAGTAATAATATATATCTGCCTCACTCTCAGAGAAATCAGAAGTTCTGCTAGGTTTTACACAGTAATAATATGTATCTGCCTCACTCTCAGAGAAATCAGTAGTACTGCTAGGTATTACCCAGTAATAATATATATCTGCCTCACTCTCAGAGAAATCAGTAGTACTGCTAGGTTTTACACAGTAATAATATATATCTGCCTCACTCTCAGAGAAATCAGTAGTACTGCTAGGTTTTACCCAGTAATAATATATATCTGCCTCACTCTCAGAGAAATCAGTAGTACTGCTAGGTTTTACACAGTAATACTATATATCTGCCTCACTCTCAGAGAAATCAGTAGTACTGCTAGGTTTTACACAGTAATAATATATATATGCCTCACTCTCAGAGAAATCAGTAGTACTGCTAGGTTTTACACAGTAATAATATATATCTGCCTCACTCTCAGAGAAATCAGTAGTACTGCTAGGTTTTACACAGTAATAATATATATCTTCCTTACTCTCAGAGAAATCAGTAGTACTGCTAGGTTTTATACAGTAATAATATATATCTGCCTCACTCTCAGAGAAATCAGTAGTACTGCTAGGTTTTACACAGTAATAATATATATCTGCCTCACTCTCAGAGAAATCAGTAGTACTGCTAGGTTTTACACAGTAATAATATATATCTTCCTTACTCTCAGAGAAATCAGTAGTACTGCTAGGTTTTATACAGTAATAATATATATCTGCCTCACTCTCAGAGAAATCAGTAGTACTGCTAGGTTTTACACAGTAATAATATATATCTGCCTCACTCTCAGAGAAATCAGTAGTACTGCTAGGTTTTACACAGTAATAATATATATCTGCCTCACTCTCAGAGAAATCAGTAGTACTGCTAGGTTTTATACAGTAATAATATATATCTGCCTCAGCCTCAGAGAAATCAGTAGTACTGCTAGGTTTTATACAGTAATAATATATGGGTTTTACAGAGATTCATAAAGAACTGTACAAATGTCAATGTGCAGGAACACCAGGTAGTTGAGGTAATAATGTGGCTATAAGGAGTACCAGTACTTAGTCAATGTGCAGGGTACCAGGTAGTTGAGGTAATAATGAGGCTATAAGGAGTACCAGTACTGAGTCAATGTGCAGGGGTACCAGGTAGTTGAGGTAATAATGAGACTATAAGGAGAACCAGTACTGAGTCAATGTGCAGGGTACCAGGTAGTTGAGGTAATAATGAGGCTATAAGGAGTACCAGTACTGAGTCAATGTGCAGGGTACCAGGTAGTTGAGGTAATAATGAGGCTATAAGGAGTACCAGTACTGAGTCAATGTGCAGGGGTACCAGGTAGTTGAGGTAATAATGAGACTATAAGGAGTACCAGTACTGAGTCAATGTGCAGGGGTACCAGGTAGTTGAGGTAATAATGAGACTATAAGGAGAACCAGTACTGAGTCAATGTGCAGGGTACCAGGTAGTTGAGGTAATAATGAGGCTATAAGGAGTACCAGTACTGAGTCAATGTGCAGGGTACCAGGTAGTTGAGGTAATAATGAGGCTATAAGGAGTACCAGTACTGAGTCAATGTGCAGGGGTACCAGGTAGTTGAGGTAATAATGAGACTATAAGGAGTACCAGTACTGAGTCAATGTGCAGGGGTACCAGGTAGTTGAGGTAATAATGAAACTATAAGGAGTACCAGTACTGAGTCAATGTGCAGGGTACCAGGTAGTTGAGGTAATAATGAGACTATAAGGAGTATCAGTACTGAGTCAATGTGCAGGGGTACCAGGTAGTTGAGGTAATAATTAGACTATAAGGAGTACCAGTACTGAGTCAATGTGCAGGGGTACCAGGTAGTTGAGGTAATAATGAGACTATAAGGAGTACCAGTACTGAGTCAATGTGCAGGGGTACCAGGTAGTTGAGGTAATAATGAGGCTATAAGGAGTAGCAGTACTGAGTCAATGTGCAGGGGTACCAGGTAGTTGAGGTAATAATGAGGCTATAAGGAGAACCAGTACTGAGTCAATGTGCAGGGGTACCAGGTAGTTGAGGTAATAATGAGACTATAAGGAGTATCAGTACTGAGTCAATGTGCAGGGGTACCAGGTAGTTGAGGTAATAATTAGACTATAAGGAGTACCAGTACTGAGTCAATGTGCAGGGTACCAGGTATTTGAGGTAATAATGAGACTATAAGGAGTACCAGTACTGAGTCAATGTGCAGGGGTACCAGGTAGTTGAGGTAATAATGAGGCTATAAGGAGTATCAGTACTGAGTCAATGTGCAGGGGTACCAGGTAGTTGAGGTAATAATGAGGCTATAAGGAGAACCAGTACTGAGTCAATGTGCAGGGGTACCAGGTAGTTGAGGTAATAATGAGACTATAAGGAGTATCAGTACTGAGTCAATGTGCAGGGGTACCAGGTAGTTGAGGTAATAATTAGACTATAAGGAGTACCAGTACTGAGTCAATGTGCAGGGTACCAGGTATTTGAGGTAATAATGAGACTATAAGGAGTACCAGTACTGAGTCAATGTGCAGGGGTACCAGGTAGTTGAGGTAATAATGAGACTATAAGGAGTACCAGTACTGAGTCAGTGTGCAGGGGTACCAGGTAGTTGAGGTAATAATGAGACTATAAGGAGTACCAGTACTGAGTCAATGTGCAGGATACCAGGTAGTTGAGGTAATAATGAGACTATAAGGAGTACCAGTATTGAGTCAATGTGCAGGGGTACCAGGTAGTTGAGGTAATAATGAGACTATAAGGAGTACCAGTACTGAGTCAATGTGCAGGGGTACCAGGTAGTTGAGGTACTAATGAGACTATAAGGAGTACCAGTACTGAGTCAATGTGCAGGGGTACCAGGTAGTTGAGGTAATAATGAGACTATAAGGAGTACCAGTACTGAGTTAATGTGCAGGGTACCAGGTAGTTGAGGTAATAATGAGACTATAAGGAGTACCAGTACTGAGTCAATGTGCAGGGGTACCAGGTAGTTGAGGTAATAATGAGACTATAAGGAGTACCAGTACTGAGTCAATGTGCAGGGTACCAGGTAGTTGAGGTAATAATGAGACTATAAGGAGTACCAGTACTGAGTCAATGTGCAGGGGTACCAGGTAGTTGAGGTAATAATGAGACTATAAGGAGTACCAGTACTGAGTCAATGTGCAGGGGTACCAGGTAGTTGAGGTAATAATGAGACTATAAGGAGTACCAGTACTGAGTCAATGTGCAGGGTACCAGGTAGTTGAGGTAATAATGAGACTATAAGGAGTACCAGTACTGAGTCAATGTGCAGGGGTACCAGGTAGTTGAGGTAATAATGAGACTATAAGGAGTACCAGTACTGAGTCAATTTGCAGGGGTACCAGGTAGTTGAGGTAATTGAGGTAATAAGTACATGTAGGTTGGGGTAAAAGTGACTAGGTAATCAGGATAGAGATTACATTTCCTCATCCAGGGAGTGCACACACACACACACACACACACACACACACACACACACACACACACACACACACACACACACACACACACACACACACACACGGAGGGAATACTGTGTTTGTTCAATATTGTTTTAGGACTAGAAAAATGGACATAAGGATTAGCCTATGGATTACGAAAACAACAAAAATAATTTGGAAAATTGGAGAGGAGAAATGACTAGAGACAGTGTTGTTTAACTCACTGACCATGACCCATGAGTTCTTCTTACCTTTGTTCAGTAGAAAGGTCTCCCGCTCTAAAGTTTATAGGTTTACCCATAGACTGGTCACTCTTCATGGACACACAGCTGGGTTCAGGGGAGGCTGGTCTCTCCTGCTTGATTGGACTTCAACACAACAGAGACAAACATTACATCTCTCATCTTCTCTGAGCTCAGATGGGGAAACATAAGAAGAGTTCCAAAACCTTATATATCACTTTTCAGAAATTTCCTTAAATTTGCTGTTGTTTCGTAAAGAAATTATGAAAGAGACTTTTGTGTTTGTTCACTATCAAATCATTGGATGGGTTTGTTCAATGACAGACATGTATTTGTTTAAAATCTATCACTTGATGGTTTCATTTCAGAGAGACGAATAGTCATGGGTATTTGCTAAATGCTATATATCTACCTATCTATATCTATATGCCTCACTCTCAGAGAAATCAGTCGTACTATGTTTTATACAGTCAAATGTGAGCGACGGGCTCGATTCGGTCTTATGTCGCAAAATTTGAAATTGTGTATTTCACATAAGATAAAAGTAGAGACTCGGAGCTAGAAAATAGTATATAATATACTACAGTTGAGGAACAATGGGAAAATCATTCTGCTTTGAATATTGATAAACTTGTAACCTCACTTTTGAGAAAATGTCCTTTGAATATTTTGGTACCTACTGGAGAGCTCTTCTTTGTCTACAGGGCTGTTACTTTGTTACCCATCTAAATAAATAGTTGTATATATATATATAAATGTATGGTGTTTTTGGTTTGTCAGTTTCATTGTTATGCTATAAATGGTTATTTTATGGTCGTAAGTGGTAAAATGAACTACAAAATGTTATATCTTGCAATTCTTAGTAATTTAGTAAGGAATTACACATTATTCAGTACTACTGCAGTTGCTACATAATTCCAATAGATGGCAGCATAAGACCACTAATGACATTTTAGAAGGTCAGTTTTCTCCCTGGATACACCACCACTCCCCTCACAGGAAAACTCCTGTGTGCTTCTTCCTATCCCGTCCTTCACTGCTAACGCAAGAGGAAGGACTGAAAAAAGCATTTAACAGATTCCTGTGAAGTAATATAATGATCATTCATGTTTATTATTACCTGTTTTTATGCTCATGTTTTGAAATTATACTTCATTAATATAACAATTATCAATAAGCCTGAACGTTAACCTTTTATGGCTGCAGGCCGGTGTCGGGCTCAATATGACAACAGCCCGTCCAAGTGCAGGGCGCGAAATTCAAAATATATTTTTTATATTTAACTTTCACACATTAACAAGTCCAATACAGCAAATGAAAGATAAACATCTTGTGAATCCAGCCAACATGTCCGATTTTTTAAAATGTTTTACAGCGAAAACACCACGTATATTTATGTTAGCTCACCACCAAATAAAAAAAAGCACAGACATTTTTCACAGCACAGGTAGCATGCACAAAACCAACCAAACTAGCCAAGAACCAACCAAACTAACCAAGAAACAACTTCATCAGATGACAGTCTTATAACATGTTATACAATAAATCTATGTTTTGTTCGAAAAATGTACATATTTGAGGTATAAATCATAGTTTTACATTGCAGCTACAATCGGAAATAGCACCGAAGCAGCTAGAACAATTACAGAGACCAAATTGAAATACCTAAATACTCATCATAAAACATTTATGAAAAATATATGGTGTACAGCAAATGAAAGACAAACATCTTGTGAATGCAGCCAATATTTCCGATTCTTTAAGTGTTTTACAGCGAAAACACAACATAGCATTATATTAGCTTACTACAATAGCCAACCACACAGCTACATTGATTCAAGGCAACAGTAGCGATAGCGACAAAACCAGCAAAAGATATGAATTATTTACCTAACCTTCATAAACTTCATCAGATGACAGTCCTATAACATCATATTACACAATACATATATGGTTTGTTCGAAAATGTGCATATTTAGAGCTGAAATCCGTGGTTATACATTGTGAAAACTTAGCATCTTTTTCCCAGAATGTCCGGATATATTTCTGACACTCACCTATTCTGACCAAATAACTATTCATAAACTTTACTAAAAAATACATGTTGAATAGGAAATGATAGATACACTAGTTCTTAATGCAATCGCCTTGTTAGAATTCTAAACATAACTTCAGTACGACATGCAGCTTACGTTATAGCGAGAGAGCGCCCAAAATCTGAGCGCAAACTAATAGTAAACGACAGATATATGAAAGAACATAATAAATGGGTCCTACTTTTGATGATCTTCCATCAGAATGTTGTACAAGGGGTCCTTTGTCCAGAACAATCGTTGTTTGGTTTTAGAATGGCCTTTTTCCCTATCGAATTAGCAAGCAAAACTAGCCAAGCGGCGCTAAGCTGTCCATCGTCACCAAACGCAGAGAACGCAACACGCCTAAACTCCCGAAAAAATTTCAATAATCAGATAAAAGTATATTGAAAAAACATACTTTACGATGATATTATCACATTTATCAAATAAAATCAAAGCCGGAGATATTAGACGTCTATAGCGAATGCTTTTCAGAAGCCAATACTGATGACCTTTATGCGCTTCCTGAACAAAGGAATTCGGGGGTCATGTCATTCCAAGCTCTCTCTTTTGACCATAGAAATACCTAGAAACCCCATTTCACCTCTCACAGCCTATTGACATCTAGTGGAAGGCGTATGAAGTGCATGTATACTAATAGATTTCAAGCACATTTATAGGCAGGCCCTGGAACAGAACCTCGATTTCAGATTTTTCACTTTCTGACAGGAAGTTTGCTGCAAAATGAGTTCTGTTTTATTCACAGATATAATTCAAACGGTTTTAGAAACTTGAGAGTGTTTTCTATCCAATAGTAATAATAATATGCATATTGTACGAGCAAGAATTGAGTACGAGGCCGTTTGAAATGGGCACCTTTTATCCAAGCTACTCAATACTGCCCCTGCAGCAATAAGAAGTTAATGCAGTCACCTCTGGTCGAGAAAAACATATTTTCCAGGGACATTCATTGTCAAATTCATCAACCAGTATCGACCCGCTCTGCCTTCTCTCACAAGTAGCCATCTCAGACCTGCTATAAAGCTGGTGTAGTCACTCTGCCTTCTCTCGCTAGTAGTCAACTCGGCCCCACTAAAAAGCTTGTGTAGTCACTCTGCCTTCTCCAGGGGCATGTTGAGGTAAATGTACTAACCGGGAGGGTTGCATGATCTAATTTATTGGCGGGCTGGAAGACCGACTCTTGTCTTTTCTATTCCGAGGTTGTTTACTCACAATATCAGATATTAAGAACATATTTTATAATGCATGTATACTGAGGTTGAGGTTCTGACTAGTGATTATTTACCCAGGGTTCAATACCTGCTATAGTCAGTATTTATTTTTATCTCCCAAAAAGCAACACAGCCCTAATACAAGATATATAGCTAACAGTAAAGTAATGAGTGACCATTTTAGAAAATCATGGGACATATAGTCTGTGGTTATAGTCTATTTAGTCTATTTTATGTCAATTAAATTGCTGCTTGTAGCCTATAACTGATGTTTCGTGGTCTTATGCTGCCATCTATTGGAAATATTTAGCAATTTAAAGTTATTAATTCACGTACAGACATTGGTGAGGCAGCTGAGAAATAAAGTGTATTTTTCTGGTTAATTCCTTAGATCTCAAACCTGCCCCACCAATCCCACGCCAATTTCAAACCACATTTGAAAAATATAACTAATGTGTCTTGTTGTGTTCTGCCTTGCAATAATAAATATAATAAAATAACATAAACTATAAAAGTAAAATGCTTAGACATTTTTTGATTAATAAAATAATTAACATGCTATTTAGTTCTATAATGGATTTTACTAACATAATATTATTACTAAAATAGTTTCCAATAGTGTTCTAGGCTACCTTACCCTAGAATTAGGTTTAAGGCTAAAATAGGTAATACGTAGGGTCAATGACATACAACACTCCTTCCGTGGCCTCCAACAGCTCTTAAATACAAGTTAAACTAAATGCATACTTTTCAACCAATCGCTGCCCGCACCCTCCCACCCATCTAGCATCACTATTCTGGATGGTTCTGATTGAGAATATGTGGACAACTACAAGTACCTAGGTGTCTGGTTAGACTGTAAATTCTCCTTCCAGACTCACATTAAGTATCTCCAATCCAAAATTAAATCTAGAATCATCTTCCTATTTCTCAACAAAACATTCTTCACTCATGCTGCCAAACATACCCTCGTAAAACTGACCATCCTACCGATCCTTGACTTCGGTGATGTCATCTATAAAATAGCCTCCAACACTCTACTCAACAAATTGGATGCAGTCTATCACAGTGCCATCCATTTTGTCACCAAAGCCCCATATATTACCCACCACTGCGACCTATACGCTCTTGTTGGCTGGCCATCGCTTCATACTCGTCGCCAAACCATCTGGCTCCAGGTCATCTACAAGTCTCTCCTAGGTAAAGCCCCCTCTTATCTAAGCTCACTGGTCACCATAGCAGCACCCATTCGTAGCACGCGCTCCAGCAGGTATATCTCACTGGCCACCCCCAAAGCCAATTCCTCCTTTGGTCGTCTTTCCTTCCAGTTCTCTGCTGCCAATGACTGGAACAAACTGCAAAAATCTCTGAAGCTGGAGACACTTATCTCCCTCACTAGCTTTAAGCACCAGCTGTCAGAGCAGCTCACAGATCACTGCACCTGTACATAGCCCATCTGTAAACAGCCCATCTATCTACCTACCTCATCCCCATACCCGTATTTATTTAATTATCTTTCTCCTTTGCACCCCAGTATCTCTACTTGCACATTCATCTTCTGCACATCTACCATTCCAGTGTTTAATTGCTATATTGTAATTACTTCGCCACCATGGCCTATTTATTGCCTTAACTTACCTCATTTGCACTCACTGTATATAGACTTTTTGTTTTCATTTGTTCTACTGTATTATTGACTGTATGTTTTGTTTATTCCATGTGTAACTCTGTGTTATTGTATGTCTCGAATTGCTATGCTTTATCTTGGCCAGGTCGCAGTTGTAAATGAGAACTTGTTCTCAACTAGCCTACCTGGTTAAATAAAGGTGAAATAAAAATAATACAAAATAAACATCTGCTGATGTAAAAAGGGCTTTATATATACATTTGATTGATTGTTTGGTTTGGGATTTTTAAGGCCAAAAACAGTATGGGTTTATAACTCTCTTCCTCCTCCTTGTGGCCTTCTGTGGGTACTACATAACTAATTCACAACACCTGCTAGGCTCATAATCTGAGGTAGCAGACTGCGTCAGATCTACAAATCAATTAGCTAGACCTGTCCATTTGGTTTGCAACTCAGTTAACCTGCACAGCATTCACTCAATTCGATGTCTACGAATGAAGATTTCGATGCATATCAAATTACCCAGCAGCCATTCAGAAAAAAACGAATCATAAAAAAATATAATAATCTTAATTTAAAAATGTATTCTGGCTGTTTAAATCGGCCACATCTTGAAAAAGAGGACAGTAACAATTGTAATAATAATTTAATAAAGATATACCCATCTAAAATCTATTAACTAAAAATCTGACAACAGTAATATTGAAGGTACCCATTAGCAACCATTTCTGATTAATAAACAAATGTGATGCATTTTGGAAATAAACTCTTAATAATTATTTCAAAATTGTCTTCTCACCTCTTAGCTTTGGTGTCATGTTCCCCAGAGAGATGCCTTTTAGAGGCAGGTCCCTCCTCTCTCTCCCCAGAGAGACTCATTTTAGAGGCAGGGCCCCCCTCCTCTCTCTCCCCAGAGAGATGCCTTTTAGAGGCAGGTCCCTCCTCTCTCTCCCCAGAGCGACTCATTTTAGAGGCAGGTCCCTCCTCTCTCTCCCCAGAGAGATGCCTTTTAGAGGCAGATCCCTCCTCTCTCTCCCCAGAGCGACTCATTTTAGAGAACTGACCCCTAAACAGAGATCCAACGTTGGTTGTGGTTAAAACAGTGACAACTAAACAGAGATCCAACATGTTGGTTGTGGTTAACACAGTGACAACTAAATAGAGATCCAACATGTTGGTTGTGGTTAACAAAGTGACAACTAAACAGAGATCCAGCATGTTGGTTGTGGTTAACACAGTGACAACTAAACAGAGATCCAACATGTTGGTTGTGGTTAACACAGTGACAACTAAACAGAGATCCAACATGTTGGTTGTGGTTAACACAGTGAAAACTAAACAGAGATCCAACATGTTGGTTGTGGTTAACACAGTGACAACTAAACAGAGATCCAACATGTTGGTTGTGGTTAACACAGTGACAACTAAACAGAGATCCAACATGTTGGTTGTGGTTAACACAGTGACAACTAAACAGAGATCCAACATGTTGGTTGTGGTTAACACAGTGAAAACTAAACAGAGATCCAACATGTTGGTTGTGGTTAACAAAGTGACAACTAAACAGAGATCCAGCATGTTGGTTGTGGTTGACACAGTGACAACTAAACAGAGATCCAGCATGTTGGGTGTGGTTAACACAGTGACAACTAAACAGAGATCCAGCATGTTGGTTGTGGTTAACACAGTGACAACTAAACAGAGATCCAACATGTTGGTTGTGGTTAACACAGTGACAACTAAACAGAGATCCAACATGTTGGTTGTGGTTAACACAGTGACAACTAAACAGAGATCCAGCATGTTGGTTGTGGTTAACACAGTGACAACTAAACAGAGATCCAGCATGTTGGTTGTGGTTAACACAGTGACAACTAAACAGAGATCCAACATGTTGGTTGTGGTTAACACAGTGACAACTAAACAGAGATCCAACATGTTGGTTGTGGTTAACACAGTGACAACTAAACAGAGATCCAACATGTTGGTTGTGGTTAACACAGTGACAACTAAACAGAGATCCAACATGTTGGTTGTGGTTAACACAGTGACAACTAAACAGAGATCCAACATGTTGGTTGTGGTTAACACAGTGACAACTAAACAGAGATCCAGCATGTTGGTTGTGGTTAACACAGTGACAACTAAACAGAGATCCAGCATGTTGGTTGTGGTTAACACAGTGACAACTAAACAGAGATCCAGCATGTTGGTTGTGGTTAACACAGTGACAACTAAACAGAGATCCAACATGTTGGTTGTGGTTAACACAGTGACAACTAAACAGAGATCCAACATGTTGGTTGTGGTTAACACAGTGACAACTAAACACAGATCCAACATGTTGGTTGTGGTTAACACAGTGACAACTAAACAGAGATCCAGCATGTTGGTTGTGGTTAACACAGTGACAACTAAACAGAGATCCAGCATGTTGGTTGTGGTTAACACAGTGACAACTAAACAGAGATCCAACATGTTGGTTGTGGTTAACACAGTGACAACTAAACAGAGATCCAACATGTTGGTTGTGGTTAACACAGTGACAACTAAACAGAGATCCAACATGTTGGTTGTGGTTAACACAGTGACAACTAAACAGAGATCCAACATGTTGGTTGTGGTTAACACAGTGACAACTAAACAGAGATCCAGCATGTTGGTTGTGGTTAACACAGTGACAACTAAACAGAGATCCAGCATGTTGGTTGTGGTTAACACAGTGACAACTAAACAGAGATCCAGCATGTTGGTTGTGGTTAACACAGTGACAACTAAACAGAGATCCAACATGTTGGTTGTGGTTAACACAGTGACAACTAAACAGAGATCCAGCATGTTGGTTGTGGTTAACACAGTGACAACTAAACAGAGATCCAACATGTTGGTTGTGGTTAACACAGTGACAACTAAACAGAGATCCAACATGTTGGTTGTAGTTAACACAGTGACAACTAAACAGAGATCCAGTATGTTGGTTGTGGTTAACACAGTGACAACTAAACAGAGATCCAACATGTTGGTTGTGGTTAACACAGTGACAACTAAACAGAGATCCAGCATGTTGGTTGTGGTTAACACAGTGACAACTAAACAGAGATCCAGCATGTTGGTTGTGGTTAACACAGTGACAACTAAACAGAGATCCAACATGTTGGTTGTGGTTAACACAGTGACAACTAAACAGAGATCCAACATGTTGGTTGTGGTTAACACAGTGACAACTAAACAGAGATCCAACATGTTGGTTAACACAGTGACAACTAAACAGAGATCCAACATGTTGGTTGTGGTTAACACAGTGACAACTAAACAGAGATCCAACATGTTGGTTGTGGTTAACACAGTGACAACTAAACAGAGATCCAACATGTTGGTTGTGGTTAACACAGTGACAACTAAACAGAGATCCAACATGTTGGTTAACACAGTGACAACTAAACAGAGATCCAACATGTTGGTTGTGGTTAACACAGTGACAACTAAACAGAGATCCAATATGTTGGTTGTGGTTAACACAGTGACAACTAAACAGAGATCCAGCATGTTGGTTGTGGTTAACACAGTGACAACTAAACAGAGATCCAACATGTTGGTTGTGGTTAACACAGTGACAACTAAACAGAGATCCAACATGTTGGTTGTGGTTAACACAGTGACCCCTAAACAGAGATCCAGCATGTTGGTTGTGGTTAACACAGTGACAACTAAACAGAGATCCAGCATGTTGGTTGTGGTTAACACAGTGACAACTAAACAGAGATCCAACATGTTGGTTGTGGTTAACACAGTGACAACTAAACAGAGATCCAGCATGTTGGTTGTAGTTAACACAGTGACAACTAAACAGAGATCCAGCATGTTGGTTGTGGTTAACACAGTGACAACTAAACAGAGATCCAACATGTTGGTTGTGGTTAACACAGTGACAACTAAACAGAGATCCAGCATGTTGGTTGTGGTTAACACAGTGACAACTAAACAGAGATCCAGCATGTTGGTTGTGGTTAACACAGTGACAACTAAACAGAGATCCAGCATGTTGGTTGTGGTTAACACAGTGACAACTAAACAGAGATCCAACATGTTGGTTGTGGTTAACACTGTAATACTGTATCTGAAAGAGCAGATTCTGCAGGTAAAACATTGTGATTTCTATATAATACTGTATCTGAAAGAGCAGATTCTGCAGGTAAAACATTGTGTTTCTATATAATACTGTATCTGAAAGAGCAGATTCTGTAGGTAAAACATTGTGTTTCTATATAATACTGTATCTGAAAGAGCAGATTCTGTAGGTAAAACATTGTGTTTCTATATAATACTGTATCTGAAAGAGCAGATTCTGTAGGTAAAACATTGTGTTTCTATATAATACTGTATCTGAAAGAGCAGATTCTGCAGGTAAAACATTGTGTTTCTTTATAATACTGTATCTGAAAGAGCAGATTCTGCAGGTAAAACATTGTGTTTCTATATAATACTGTATCTGAAAGAGCAGATTCTGCAGGTAAAACATTGTGTTTCTATATAGTACTGTATCTGAAAGAGCAGATTCTGTAGGTAAAACATTGTGTTTCTATATAATACTGTATCTGAAAGAGCAGATTCTGCAGGTAAAACATTGTGTTTCTATATAATACTGTATCTGAAAGAGCAGATTCTGCAGGTAAAACATTGTGTTTCTATATAATACTGTATCTGAAAGAGCAGATTCTGCAGGTAAAACATTGTGTTTCTATATAATACTGTATCTGAAAGAGCAGATTCTGTAAGTAAAACATTGTGTTTCTATATAATACTGTATCTGAAAGAGCAGATTCTGCAGGTAAAACATTGTGTTTCTATATAATACTGTATCTGAAAGAGCAGATTCTGTAGGTAAAACATTGTGTTTCTATATAATACTGTATCTGAAAGAGCAGATTCTGCAGGTAAAACATTGTGTTTCTATATAATACTGTATCTGAAAGAGCAGATTCTGCAGGTAAAACATTGTGATTTCTATATAATACTGTATCTGAAAGAGCAGATTCTGGAGGTAAAACATTGTGTTTCTATATAATACTGTATCTGAAAGAGCAGATTCTGCAGGTAAAACATTGTCATTTCTATATAATACTGTATCTGAAAGAGCAGATTCTGCAGGTAAAACATTGTCATTTCTATATAATACTGTATCTGAAAGAGCAGATTCTGTAGGTAAAACATTGTGTTTCTATATAGTACTGTATCTGAAAGAGCAGATTCTGCAGGTAAAACATTGTGTTTCTTTATAATACTGTATCTGAAAGAGCAGATTCTGCAGGTAAAACATTGTGATTCTATATAATACTGTATCTGAAAGAGCAGATTCTGCAGGTAAAACATTGTGTTTCTATATAATACTGTATCTGAAAGAGCAGATTCTGTAGGTAAAACATTGTGTTTCTATATAGTACTGTATCTGAAAGAGCAGATTCTGTAGGTAAAACATTGTGTTTCTATATAATACTGTATCTGAAAGAGCAGATTCTGTAGGTAAAACATTGTGATTTCTATATAATACTGTATCTGAAAGAGCAGATTCTGTAGGTAAAACATTGTGTTTCTATATAGTACTGTATCTGAAAGAGCAGATTCTGCAGGTAAAACAGTGTGTTTCTATATAGTACTGTATCTGAAAGAGCAGATTCTGCAGGTTCCTTGACACGTACCTTTATCAAATAACTCTCAACATTCAGGAGGTGCAGCTTTATTTCCAAAGTTCACTTTTTCTTCAACAACATCCGTGTTGTCCATGTATTTATCACAGGACCACTCCAGCAGCAGCATTGATCTGGCAACTAAGCAGAAACTAGTAACACAATCAAATTATAATCTGATATTCTGTCATCAATGGATGAATGGCCAATAGAAACGAGATAGAAACTGATCATGGTGCACGTGACTTCAGTTTTGGTTAGCCGCAGACTTGCTCAATGTTTTTCCATGACTGGGGAAATGAAACCAGGCCAGCGGGTGACCATCTGAGACTGTGGTTTTGAGTCATGTGGAGCCTTACATGGGCAAAAACAGACATGTGACCATGGACAGCTTCTTCACATCAATTTCCCTGTCAGACAAGTTGATTGCAAAGAAGAGTAGCCTGCTATGAACAGTGAACACACAAAGAAGACTAGCCTGCTATGAACAGTGAACACACAAAGAAGACTAGCCTGCTATGAACAGTGAACACACAAAGAAGACTAGCCTGCTATGAACAGTGAACACACAAAGAAGACTAGCCTGCTAGGAACAGTGAACACACAAAGAAGACTAGCCTGCTATGAACAGTGAACAAACAAAGAAGACTAGCCTGCTATGAACAGTGAACAAACAAAGAAGACTAGCCTGCTAGGAACAGTGAACACACAAAGAAGACTAGCCTGCTAGGAACAGTGAACACACAAAGAAGACTAGCCTGCTAGGAACAGTGAACACACAAAGAAGACTAGCCTGCTAGGAACAGTGAACACACAAAGAAGACTAGCCTGCTAGGAACAGTGAACACACAAAGAAGACTAGCCTGCTAGGAACAGTGAACACACAAAGAAGACTAGCCTGCTATGAACAGTGAACAAACAAAGAAGACTAGCCTGCTAGGAACAGTGAACACACAAAGAAGACTAGCCTGCTAGGAACAGTGAACACACAAAGAAGACTAGCCTGCTATGAACAGTGAACAAACAAAGAAGACTAGCCTGCTAGGAACAGTGAACACACAAAGAAGACTAGCCTGCTAGGAACAGTGAACAAACAAAGAAGACTAGCCTGCTAGGAACAGTGAACACACAAAGAAGACTAGCCTGCTAGGAACAGTGAACACACAAAGAAGACTAGCCTGCTATGAACAGTGAACAAACAAAGAAGACTAGCCTGCTATGAACAGTGAACAAACAAAGAAGACTAGCCTGCTAGGAACAGTGAACACACAAAGAAGACTAGCCTGCTAGGAACAGTGAACACACAAAGAAGACTAGCCTGCTAGGAACAGTGAACACACAAAGAAGACTAGCCTGCTAGGAACAGTGAACACACAAAGAAGACTAGCCTGCTAGGAACAGTGAACACACAAAGAAGACTAGCCTGCTAGGAACAGTGAACACACAAAGAAGACTAGCCTGCTATGAACAGTGAACAAACAAAGAAGACTAGCCTGCTAGGAACAGTGAACACACAAAGAAGACTAGCCTGCTAGGAACAGTGAACACACAAAGAAGACTAGCCTGCTATGAACAGTGGACAAACAAAGAAGACTAGCCTGCTAGGAACAGTGAACACACAAAGAAGACTAGCCTGCTAGGAACAGTGAACAAACAAAGAAGACTAGCCTGCTAGGAACAGTGAACACACAAAGAAGACTAGCCTGCTAGGAACAGTGAACAAACAAAGAAGGCTAGCCTGCTAGGAACAGTGAACACACAAAGAAGACTAGCCTGCTAGGAACAGTGAACAAACAAAGAAGACTAGCCTGCTAGGAACAGTGAACAAACAAAGAAGACTAGCCTGCTAGGAACAGTGAACACACAAAGAAGACTAGCCTGCTAGGAACAGTGAACACACAAAGAAGACTAGCCTGCTAGGAACAGTGAACACACAAAGAAGACTAGCCTGCTAGGAACAGTGAACAAACAAAGAAGATTAGCCTGCTAGGAACAGTGAACACACAAAGAAGACTAGCCTGCTAGGAACAGTGAACAAACAAAGAAGACTAGCCTGCTAGGAACAGTGAACACACAAAGAAGACTAGCCTGCTAGGAACAGTGAACACACAAAGAAGACTAGCCTGCTAGGAACAGTGAACACACAATGTGGGAAGCCGAATGGAGAGTGGTAAAACAACACTCACAGTGTGATGGAGAGAGGTAAAGCATCACTCACAGTGTGATTGAGAGAGAGGTAAAACAACACTCACAGTGTGATTTAGAGAGGTAAAGCAACACTCACAGTGTGATTTAGAGAGGTAAAGCAACACTCACAGTGTGATGGAGAGTGGTAAAGCAACACTCACAGTGTGATGGAGAGTGGTAAAGCAACACTCACAGTGTGATGGAGAGTGGTAAAGCAACACTCACGGTGTGATGGAGAGTGGTAAAGCAACACTCACAGTGTGATGGAGAGTGGTAAAGCAACACTCACAGTGTGTTGGAGAGTGGTAAAGCAACACTCACAGTGTGATGGAGAGTGGTAAAGCAACACTCACGGTGTGATGGAGAGTGGTAAAGCAACACTCACAGTGTGATGGAGAGTGGTAAAGCAACACTCACAGTGTGATGGAGAGAGGTAAAGCAACACTCACAGTGTGATGGAGAGTGGTAAAGCATCACTCACAGTGTGATGGAGAGAGGTAAAGCATCACTCACAGTGTGATGGAGAGTGGTAAAGCATCACTCACAGTGTGATGGAGAGTGGTAAAACAACACTCACAGTGTGATGGAGAGTGGTAAAGCATCACTCACAGTGTGATGGAGAGAGGTAAAGCATCACTCACAGTGTGATGGAGAGTGGTAAAGCAACACTCACAGTGTGATGGAGAGAGGTAAAGCGACACTCAAAGTGTGATGGAGAGTGGTAAAGCAACACTCACAGTGTGATGGAGAGAGATAAAGCATCACTCACAGTGTGATGGAGAGTGGTAAAGCAACACTCACAGTGTGATGGAGAGTGGTAAAGCATCACTCACAGTGTGATGGAGAGAGGTAAAGCATCACTCACAGTGTGATGGAGAGTGGTAAAGCAACACTCACAGTGTGATGGAGAGTGGTAAAGCAACACTCACAGTGTGATGGAGAGTGGTAAAGCATCACTCACAGTGCGATGGAGAGTGGTAAAGCATCACTCACAGTGTGATGGAGAGTGGTAAAGCAACACTCACAGTGTGATGGAGAGAGGTAAAGCATCACTCACAGTGTGATGGAGAGTGGTAAAGCATCACTCACAGTGTGATGGAGAGAGGTAAAGCATCACTCACAGTGTGATGGAGAGTGGTAAAGCATCACTCACAGTGTGATGGAGAGTGGTAAAGCATCACTCACAGTGTGATGGAGAGTGGTAAAGCATCACTCACAGTGTGATGGAGAGTGGTAAAGCATCACTCACAGTGTGATGGAGAGTGGTAAAGCATCACTCACAGTGTGATGGAGAGTGGTAAAGCATCACTCACAGTGTGATGGAGAGTGGTAAAGCATCACTCACGGTGTGATGGAGAGTGGTAAAGCATCACTCACAGTGTGATGGAGAGAGGTAAAGCATTACTCACAGTGTGATGGAGAGTGGTAAAGCATCACTCACAGTGTGATGGAGAGTGGTAAACAACACTCACAGTGTGATGGAGAGTGGTAAAGCATCACTCACAGTGTGATGGAGAGTGGTAAAACAACACTCACAGTGTGATGGAGAGTGGTAAAGCATCACTCACAGTGTGATGGAGAGTGGTAAAACAACACTCACAGTGTGATGGAGAGTGGTAAAGCATCACTCACAGTGTGATGGAGAGTGGTAAAACAACACTCACAGTGTGATGGAGAGTGGTAAAACAACACTCACAGTGTGATGGAGAGTGGAAAAACATCACTCACAGTGTGATGGAGAGTGGTAAAGCAACACTCACAGTGTGATGGAGAGTGGTAAAACAACACTCACAGTGTGATGGAGAGTGGTAAAGCATCACTCACAGTGTGATGGAGAGTGGTAAAGCATCACTCACAGTGTGATGGAGAGTGGTAAAACAACACTCACAGTGTGATGGAGAGTGGTAAAACAACACTCACAGTGTGATGGAGAGTGGTAAAACAACACTCACAGTGTGATGGAGAGTGGTAAAACAACACTCACAGTGTGATGGAGAGTGGTAAAACAACACTCACAGTGTGATGGAGAGTGGTAAAACAACACTCACAGTGTGATGGAGAGTGGTAAAGCATCACTCACAGTGTGATGGAGAGTGGTAAAGCAACACTCACAGTGTGATGGAGAGTGGTAAAACAACACTCACAGTGTGATGGAGAGTGGTAAAGCATCACTCACAGTGTGATGGAGAGTGGTAAAACAACACTCACAGTGTGATGGAGAGTGGTAAAACAACACTCACAGTGTGATGGAGAGTGGAAAAACATCACTCACAGTGTGATGGAGAGTGGTAAAGCAACACTCACAGTGTGATGGAGAGTGGTAAAACAACACTCACAGTGTGATGGAGAGTGGTAAAGCATCACTCACAGTGTGATGGAGAGTGGTAAAGCATCACTCACAGTGTGATGGAGAGTGGTAAAACAACACTCACAGTGTGATGGAGAGTGGTAAAACAACACTCACAGTGTGATGGAGAGTGGTAAAACAACACTCACAGTGTGATGGAGAGTGGTAAAACAACACTCACAGTGTGATGGAGAGTGGTAAAACAACACTCACAGTGTGATGGAGAGTGGTAAAGCATCACTCACAGTGTGATGGAGAGTGGTAAAACAACACTCACAGTGTGATGGAGAGTGGTAAAACAACACTCACAGTGTGATGGAGAGTGGTAAAACAACACTCACAGTGTGATGGAGAGTGGTAAAACAACACTCACAGTGTGATGGAGAGTGGTAAAACAACACTCACAGTGTGATGGAGAGTGGTAAAACAACACTCACAGTGTGATGGAGAGTGGTAAAAACAACACTCACAGTGTGATGGAGAGTGGTAAAACAACACTCACAGTGTGATGGAGAGTGGTAAAACAACACTCACAGTGTGATGGAGAGTGGTAAAGCAACACTCACAGTGTGATGGAGAGTGGTAAAACAACACTCACAGTGTGATGGAGAGTGGTAAAACAACACTCACAGTGTGATGGAGAGTGGTAAAACAACACTCACAGTGTGATGGAGAGTGGTAAAACAACACTCACAGTGTGATGGAGAGTGGTAAAACAACACTCACAGTGTGATGGAGAGTGGTAAAACAACACTCACAGTGTGATGGAGAGTGGTAAAACAACACTCACAGTGTGATGGAGAGTGGTAAAACAACACTCACAGTGTGATGGAGAGTGGTAAAACAACACTCACAGTGTGATGGAGAGTGGTAAAACAACACTCACAGTGTGATGGAGAGTGGTAAAACAACACTCACAGTGTACAGATGTAAAATAAATAAGTGTTTGCTTCCTCAGCACCCCACTGTTGCCACCAGCAGCGACCAGAAGAAGAAACCAGAGACAGTGACAGACTACAATCACAAAAATGTATATACAGTATCTCTACCATATACAGACAGCCTTCCATCTGACAAACACCAACTAGTATCCCCTTTATGATCTAGCCAGGTCATTACAGTATATACAGTATCTCTACCATATACAGACACCAACTAGTATCCCCTTTATGATCTAACCAGGTCATTACAGTATCTCTACCATATACAGACACCAACTAGTATCCCCTTTATGATCTAACCAGGTCATTACAGTATCTCTACCATATACAGACACCAACTAGTATCCCCTTTATGATCTAACCAGGTCATTACAGTATATACAGTATCTCTACCATATACAGACACCAACTAGTATCCCTTTATGATCTAGCCAGGTCATTACAGTATATACAGTATCTCTACCATATACAGACACCAACTAGTATCCCCTTTATGATCTAACCAGGTCATTACAGTATATACAGTATCTCTACCATATACAGACACCAACTAGTATCCCCTTTATGATCTAGCCAGGTCATTACAGTATATACAGTATCTCTACCATATACAGACACCAACTAGTATCCCCTTTATGATCTAACCAGGTCATTACAGTATCTCTACCATATACAGACACCAACTAGTATCCCCTTTATGATCTAACCAGGTCATTACAGTATCTCTACCATATACAGACACCAACTAGTATCCCCTTTATGATCTAACCAGGTCATTACAGTATATACAGTATCTCTACCATATACAGACACCAACTAGTATCCCTTTATGATCTAGCCAGGTCATTACAGTATATACAGTATCTCTACCATATACAGACAGCAACTAGTATCCCCTTTATGATCTAGCCAGGTCATTACAGTATATACAGTATCTCTACCATATACAGACACCAACTAGTATCCCCTTTATGATCTAGCCAGGTCATTACAGTATATACAGTATCTCTACCATATACAGACAGCAACTAGTATCCCCTTTATGATCTAGCCAGGTCATTACAGTATCTCTACCATATACAGACACCAACTAGTATCCCCTTTATGATCTAGCCAGGTCATTACAGTATATACAGTATCTCTACCATATACAGACACCAACTAGTATCCCCTTTTATTATATTATATTCATATTAGATGTCAAGACTCTGTAAAATGAGGTACTTGCCGCTGGCCTGTTGCGGTGTTCTACAATGTGCTCAACATGGCTGCTATCAACACGTGTTGTACAAGCAATGCCTTGTCAAGACAGTCAGCAGGAGAGATTTCATCATGGATCTGGCATGTGAGCTTCGTGAGAACCACATGAACGCAGAGAAAGAAGCTACAGTCACCAAGCAGGCAGCAGGTCCTGCTCTCCCTCTTCCCCAAGCACCACAGCACCAAGCAGGCAGCAGGTCCTGTTCTCCCTCTTCCCCAAGCACCACAGCACCAAGCAGGCAGCAGGTCCTGCTCTCCCTCTTCCCCAAGCACCACAGCTCCAAGCAGGCAGCAGGTCCTGCTCTCTCTCTTCCCCAAGCACCACAGCTCCAAGCAGGCAGCAGGTCCTGCTCTCCCTCTTCCCCAGCACCACAGCTCCAAGCAGGCAGCAGGTCCTGCTCTCTCTCTTCCCCAAGCACCACAGCTCCAAGCAGACAGCAGGTCCTGTTCTCCCTCTTCCCCAAGCACCACAGCACCAAGCAGGCAGCAGGTCCTGCTCTCCCTCTTCCCCAAGCACCACAGCTCCAAGCAGGCAGCAGGTCCTGCTCTCTCTCTTCCCCAAGCACCACAGCTCCAAGCAGGCAGCAGGTCCTGCTCTCCCTCTTCCCCAGCACCACAGCTCCAAGCAGGCAGCAGGTCCTGCTCTCCCTCTTCCCCAGCACCACCGCTCCAAGCAGGCAGCAGGTCCTGCTCTCCCTCTTCCCCAGCACCACAGCTCCAAGCAGGCAGCAGGTCCTGCTCTCCCTCTTCCCCAACCACCACAGCACCAAGCAGGCAGCAGGTCCTGCTCTCCCTCTTCCCCAGCACCACATCTCCCTCGGGGGAGAAAGGAGACACTGTCACGTTGACACCGAACAAGGCCAATGAAAACTGTTTACAGGGCAATCGATTTGACTTGTTTGTGGACCTGAAGCATAAAGAGAAGACGGGATTGATTCATGTGTGAAGGCGCGGTACAGTGTCTGATACAATCAACAAATTATTGTTTTAATATCTTGTCATCAATATATTTCCACAAATATTTATTTATGAAATTCATCCTTTACAATTGTTCATGCTCTGGTGCTTTTGTTTAGGAATACAGAATACATTTACCTGGCTGGTTATATTATTATTATATATTTATTGTTTCTACTTTGTCACAATAATCTGTAAATTGACTTTATTAATTCCTAAAACTCTATTACTGATCAAATCTACAAATAAAGTTGATCAAATGGAAACACTGTAATGTTTTTACTGTAGGGGAAACAGGCTTTAGGACGATTTATTTTCTGCTTTGTTGAATGAACTATTGTTGTTATTTTATATTGATATATTTCTACTAATTATTCTTCATGTAATTAATCCTTTACAATAGTATGTTACACTATTTATTAAGTGTTTATTTATTAACAAACCATGTTTTCACACGTTGCACCTTGCTGGTTGATCTGATGCATAGTCTCCCTTCACAACATAGAAGCTTTTCAGTTTGTCTGTTTACCTGAACTGTGACAGTGATGTCTCTCACAGCGACAGATTCACCTGTGAGTCTTTAACACGAGGGGCGCTGGCTGAAGTGGAAGGTGTTGCAGTTGTCTGACACGAGATACAGCTGCCCCTGTGTCAATCTCCATCTGCACCAGCTGCCCCTCTAGAGAGGGGGACACATAGTATCCGTGCGGCCCGCCAGGAAGAAGTCAGGATTTTCAGTGTGACTTCCTGGTCTGATGAGTCACTCACCTCAGTGTTCTCTTGCTCAACAGTGTGAACATGCCTATTTGTTTTTCGTTGGAATATCTGTCTCTTGTTTTCAGTCTGTTTTCTATGTTCTCTTTTTGTTTCTGGAGGCTTGTTCGATGTGGCCCTTTTTACCACAGTCTGGAAAATCCATGTCCTTACCTCAGCATGTAGAGGTGAGATGTTCCGCTTTGCCACAGTGGAAGCATGTGCCTTGAGTTGAATCTCTGTGCACTTTTTCTTTTTAGTGATCAAACTTTTATTTATTTTGAAGAAACAAAGAACAAATAGCGGCAGGGATGTTTATATACCACTAGAGAAACAATACTGTTCAAATATACAGTACCAGTCAAAAGATTGGACACACCCACTCATTCCCAGGTTTTTCTGTATTTTACTATTTTCTACGTTGTAGAATAATAGTGAATACATAAAATAAAACTATGAAATAACACATATGGAATCACGTAGTAACCATTAAAAAAAAAAAATCTAATCAAAATACCTTTTCACACTCTTGGCATTCTCTCAACCAGCTTCATGAGGTAGTCACCTGGAATGCATTTTAATGAACAGGTGTGCCTTGTTAAAAGTTACTTTGTGGAATTTCTTTCCTTCTTAATGTGTTTGAGCCAATCAGTTGTGTTGTGACAAGGTAGGGGGGGTACACAGAAGAGAGCCCTATTTGGCAAAAGACTAAGTCCATATTATGGCAAGAACCGCTCAAATAAGCAAAGAGAAATGACAGTACATCATTACTTTAAGACATGAATGTCAGTCAATCCGGAAAATGTCAAGAACATTGAAAGTTTATTCAAGTGCAGTCGCAAATACCATCAAGCACTATGAAGAAACTAGCTCTCATGAGGACCACCACTGGAAAGGAATACTTCTGCTGCCGAGGATAAGTTCATTAGAGTTAGCAGCCTCAGACATTGCAGCCCAAATAAATGTTTCACAGAGTTAAAAAAACACACGTCTCAACATCAACTGTTCAGAGGAGACTGCATCAATCAGACCTTCATGGTCGAATTGCTGCAAAGAAACCACTACTAAAGGAAGCCAATAAGAAGAAGAGAATTGCTTGGGCCAAGAAACACGATCAATGGACATTAGAGCGGGGGAAATTTGCCTTTTGGTCTGCAGTCCAAATGTGAGATGTTTGGTTTCAACCGCTGAGTCTTTGTGAGACGCAGTGTGGGGGAACGGATGATCTCCACATGTGTATTTCCCACCATAAAGCATGGAGGAGGAGGTGTTATGGTGTGGGGGTGCTTTGCTAGTGACACTGCCTGTGATTTATTTAGAATTCAAGGCACACTAAACCAGCATGGCTACCACAGCATTCTGCAGCGATACGCCGTCCCATCTGGTTTGGGCTAGTGGGACTATCATTTGTTTTTCAACAGGACAATGACCTCCAGGCTGTGTAAGGGCTATTTTACCAAGAAGGAGAGTGATAGAGTGCTGCATCAGATGACCTGGCCTCCACAATCCCCCGACTTCAACCAAAGTGAGATGGTTTGGGATGAGTCGGACCGCAGAGTGAAGGAAAAGCAGCCAAAAAGTGCTCAGCATATTTGGGAACTCCTTCAAGACTTTTGGAAAAACATTCCAGGTGAAGCTGATTGAGAGAATGCCAAGAGTGGGCAAAGCGGTCATGAAGGCAAAAGATGGCTATTTGAAGATCCTCAAATATAAAATATATTTTAACACTTTTTGGGTTATATCATAATTCCATTTGTGTTATTTCATACTTTTGATGTCTTCGCTATTATTCTACAATGTAGAAAATAGTAAGAATAAATAAAAACCCTTGAATGAGTAGGTGATCTAAAACTTTTGACCGGTAGTGTATATATAAATATGTATAGTTAGATAAAAAGTCATCATATGGTAAATTCAACTCACCTTGAAAATGCTCCATGATGAATAAAGAATTCTAGGAGTCTCTAGATGTATGTCTTCAGGTCCTCTGTTTTAGTGGTGGACTGAGACATCTCTAGGAGTCTCTATAGATGTATGTCTTCAGGTCCTCTGTTTTAGTGGTGGACTGAGACATCTCTAGGAGTCTCTTTAGATGTATGTCTTCAGGTCCTCTGTTTTAGTGGTGGACTGAGACATCTCTAGGAGTCTCTTTAGATGTGTGTCTTCAGGTCTTCAGGTCCTCTGTTTTAGTGGTGGACTGAGACATCTCTAGGAGTCTCTTTAGATGTATGTCTTCAGGTCTTCTGGTCCTCTGTTTTAGTGGTGGACTGAGACATCTCTAGGAGTCTCTTTAGATGTGTGTCTTCTGGTCCTCTGTTTTAGTGGTGGACTGAGACATCTCTAGGAGTCTCTATAGATGTATGTCCTCAGGCCTTCTGGTCCTCTGTTGGCTGTTTTAATGGTGGACTGAGACATCCCACTCTTTTATGGGGTCAAATTGATCTGTTTAGGTCAGCATTAAAAGGGGTCCACCTTAAAGTATACAATGACCCCCCTTTTTTTATTGACTGAGATGTACACTGGACATTCCATCCCCGGATATCCTAGGACGACCCCCCTGAGGACTATTTTTAAAAGGTTAAAGGTTAGACAGGTTTAAAACAGTTGTTTCAATGACACACCATACACACACACACACACACACACACACACACACACACACACACACACACACACACACACACACACACACACACACACACACACACACACACACACACACACACACATACACACACACACACACACACCCCATCGAACCAATGTTTCTTGAGTAGATAAAGAGAGAGAGATGAACAGATCGGGGAGACAGACAGAGACAGAGATTTCATTAAAGTGAGTAGTCTTCCACTATTAAAGTGACTGATTCCAAGTATATGTATAGTACAGAGGGCAGCAGCCTCTAAGGTGCAGGGTTGAGTAACCAGTGATTCCATGTCTATGTACATAGGACAGCAACTTCTAAGGTGCAGGGTTGAGTAACCAGGTGGTGGCCGACTAGTGATGGCTGTTTAACAGTCTAATGGCCTTGAGATAGAAGCTGTTTTTCAGTCTCTCGGTCCCAGCTTTGATGCACATGTACTGACCTCTCCATCATGTAGTCCAATGGAGGGTATCACATCATGTAGTCCAATGGAGGGGATCACATCATGTAGTCCAATGGAGGGGATCACATGATATAGTCCAATGGAGGGGATCACATCATGTTGTCCAATGGAGGGGATCACATCATGTAGTCCAATGGAGGGGATCACATCATGTAGTCCAATGGAAGGGATCACATCATGTAGTCTAATGGAGGGGATCACATCATGTAGTCCAAATGAGGGGGTCACATCATGTAGTCCAATGGAGGGGATCGCATCATATAGTCCAATGGAGGGGATCACATCATGTAGTCCAATGGAGGGGATCACATCATGTAGTCCAATGGAGGGGATCACATCATGTAGTCCAATGGAGGGGATCACATCATATAGTCCAATGGAGGGGATCACATCATGTAGTCCAATGAAGGGGATCACATCATGTAGTCCAATGGAGGGGATCACATCATGTAGTCCAATGAAGGGGATCACATCATGTAGTCCAATGGAGGGGATCACATCATGTAGTCCAATGGAGGGGATCGCATCATGTAGTCCAATGGAGGGGGTCACATCATGTAGTCCAATGGAGGGGATCGCATCATGTAGTCCAATGAAGGGGATCACATCATGTAGTCCAATGGAGGGGATCGCATCATGTAGTCCAATGGAGGGGGTCACATCATGTAGTCCAATGGAGGGGATCACATCATGTAGTCCAATGGAGGGGATCGCATCATGTAGTCCAATGGAGGGGATCACATCATGTAGTCCAATGGAGGGGGTCACATCATGTAGTCCAATGGAGGGGGTCACATCATGTAGTCCAATGGAGGGGGTCACATCATGTAGTCCAATGGAGGGGGTCACATCATGTAGTCCAATGGAGGGGATCACATCATGTAGTCCAATGGAGGGGATCGCATCATGTAGTCCAATGGAGGGGGTCACATCATGTAGTCCAATGGAGGGGATCGCATCATGTAGTCCAATGAAGGGGATCACATCATGTAGTCCAATGGAGGGGATCGCATCATGTAGTCCAATGGAGGGGGTCACATCATGTAGTCCAATGGAGGGGATCACATCATGTAGTCCAATGGAGGGGATCACATCATGTAGTCCAAATGAGGGGATCACATCATATAGTCCAATGGAGGGGATCACATCATATAGTCCAATGGAGGGGATCACATCATGTAGTCCAATGGAGGGGATCACATCATGTAGTCCAATGGAGGGGATCACATCATGTAGTCCAATGGAGGGGATCACATCATGTAGTCCAATGGAGGGGATCGCAGCATGTAGTCCAATGGAGGGGGTCACATCATGTAGTCCAATGGAGGGGATCACATCATGTAGTCCAATGGAGGGGATCGCATCATGTAGTCCCATGGAGGGGGTCACATCATGTAGTCCAATGGAGGGGATCGCATCATGTAGTCCAATGAAGGGGATCACATCATGTAGTCCAATGGAGGGGATCACATCATGTAGTCCAATGGAGGGGATCACATCATGTAGTCCAATGGAGGGGGTCACATCATGTAGTCCAATGGAGGGGATCACATCATGTTGTCCAATGGAGGGGATCACATCATGTAGTCCAATGGAGGGGATCACATCATGTAGTCCAATGGAAGGGATCACATCATGTAGTCTAATGGAGGGGATCACTAGAACTGAACTCAAAGAAAAATAAAATACTTTTTAATCAGACATTTTCTAGTCAAATGACAAAAAGGTAACTGCAAAAAATGGTGAAACACCGTCACTGCCTCTAATAACATGTTACTGATCAGAGTGTTTTCTTGCTGACATCACAAACCATGCTGTCAATGGAAAATACATACACTGAAAAGGAAAACAGTAAATCTAGGATCAGATGACTGCAGGCTGGAAATAGAGTGGCTTTACAGACCTTATAGAAGTGGTGAACTGGGACAATTAGAGGAAACCAGATGTTCAGACACAGCAGCAATGATCCAACCCTGAGATTGTATTGAGAGAAAACAACTCAGCATTGAGTAGCATACAGAGGGATTGAACACATTATGGACTTATCATTGAGAGATTGTATACACCTTTTGTGCTGAGGGTGGACATCTTGGATGGCTCATCTTGACTGCACTGCACAGGACGAACACAGAGGTACACATAACGTCATTTCATTTAATACTGAGTACCTTCACCTTGACAATATGACAAAAATAATGTATTGAACACAGTATCGGATTCTCAGCTCACAATAACGTTGGAAACCAGCCGCCACCGATAAACCACACAGAAGAAGGTGCTGGGGCGATAATGGTAGCTAGCCAGCCGTACACCGATAAACCAACAGAAGAAGGTGCTGGGGCGACAACGGTAGCTAGCTAGCCGTACACCAGTAAACCAACAGAAGAAGGTGCTGGGGCGACAACGGTAGCTAGCTAGCCGTACACCGATTAACCAACAGAAGAAGGTGCTGGGGTGACAACGGTAGCTAGCTAGCCATTCAACGGTATACAGTGTTCTTCGTCCCAGCCTGTCTGGCATCGTTTTCCCACAGTTCTGTTAACGAAGGCGAGAGCAGGTAGGCGGGATCGAAGGACGTTGTCTTTTACTTAAATCAAACCCAGTCGGGGGCTGGGAATGTGGGGGTCCTGTCCCCATACAGCAGGTGGTGGTCCTGTCCCCATACAGCAGGTGGGGGCCTGTCCCCATACAGCAGGTGGGGGTCCTGTCCCCATACAGCAGGTGGGGGCCTGTCCCCATACAGCAGGTGGGGGTCCTGTCCCCATACAGCAGGTGGGGGTCCTGTCCCCATACAGCAGGTGGGGGCCTGTCCCCATACAGCAGGTGGGGGCCTGTCCCCATACAGCAGGTGGGGGTCCTGTTAACATACAACATGTGGGGGTCCTGTCCCCATACAGCAGGTGAGGGGCCTGTCAACATACAACATGTGGGGGTAATGTCCCCATACAGCAGGTGGGGGTCCTGTCAACATACAACATGTGGGGGTCCTGTCCCCATACAGCAGGTGAGGGGCCTGTCAACATACAACATGTGGGGGTAATGTCCCCATACAGAAGGTGGGGGTCCTGTCCCCATACAGAAGGTGGGGGTCCTGTCCCCATACAGAAGATGGGGGTCCTGTCCCCATACAACATGTGGGGGTAATGTCCCCATACAGCAGGTGGGGGGCCTGTCCCCATACAGCAGGTGGGGTCCTGTCCCCATACCCCATGTGGGGGGCCTGTCCCCATACAGCAGGTGGGGTCCTGTCCCCATACAGCAGGTGGGGGGCCTGTCCCCATACAGCAGGTGGGGTCCTGTCCCCATACAGCAGGTGGGGGTCCTGTCCCCATACAGCAGGTGGGGGTCCTGTCCTCATACAGCTGATAAAAAAACGAGTGCTGGTTTAAACTCTGGTTTGGGCTTGGAACCAATTGGGTGATTGGTATCATGAACCAATGGGGTCAAAACGTTAGCTAGCTACAACATGTAATAATTGACCAGAGGTAATTGACATTAGCTAGCTAAAATTAGCCAGCTAGCTAGCAAAACATTCCTTGACGTTCTTCTCCCTAAAGAATGCAGAACAGGGACTACCACTTAGCAGGAGTTTGTTGTGTAAATTTCGAGAAACTGTTTTCCAGCAAGTGTTGTTGTGTAGCTACCAGTCTGTCCTGGAATGGAATGTTGATGTGGGTGGTTGTAGTCATGCAGAAGCTATTGATAATAAGAGGGCGCCAGCATATTGAAAGGTTCCTCCTGGAACCTATTCGTCTTCAGGTTCCTCCAATAACCCGTTATGATAAGAAAGTTTTAAATGCGAACCCATTGATTAGGAAAGGTTCAAATGTGAACCCATTGATAGGAAATGTTCCCAGATGTCACGCCCTGGCCATGGAGAGCTGTTTATTCTCTGTTGGTTGGGGCGTGATAGTGACTAGGGTGGGTCATCTAGGTGATTTAATGGTTTATATTGGCCTGGTATGGTTCCCAATCAGAGACAGCTGTTTATCATTGTCTCTGATTGGGGATCATATTTAGGTAGCCATTTTCCCATTGTGCTTTGTGGGATCTTATCTATGTTTAGTTGCCTGTCAGCTCTAGTTGTATAGCTTCATGTTTCGTTTGTTCATTTTGTTGTTTTTGTTCGGTGTTCATTTAATAAAGGAAAATGTACGCCTACCACGCTGCACCTTGGTCCATTCCTTTCGACGAGCGTGACACGAGAGGAACTCTAAAGATGAAAAGGTTCTTGTAAGAATCTTTTTTACAATAATAAACAATAATAATAGTGGTCCCGTGTGGCTCAGTTGGTAGAGCATGGCGCTTGCAATGCCAGGGTTGTGGGTTCGATTCCCACGGGGGGCCAGTACAAAAAAGTATGAATGTATGTACTTGTAAGTCGCTCTGGATAAGAGCGTCTGCTAAATGACTTAAATGTAATGTAAATGTATAACCTTTCCCAATTGAATCCCTAATTATTATTATTAATTAACCTTTAATTAACTGGGCAAGTCAGTTAAGAACACATTCTTATTTACAATGACGGCCTACCCCGGCCAAACCCGGACGACGCTGGGCCAATTGTGCGTCGCCCTATGGGACTCCCAATCACTGCCGGATGGGATACAGCCTGGATTCTTAGTGTGTTCTTCTGAACTAGATTTTCTTCATGTCATGTTTCTTTACATTTACATTACATTTAAGTCATTTATATTATTGTGTTGGTGTAGGCAATATCACATGCAGTTATTGTGATGGTATAGAATATATTATATGGAGTTATTGTGATGGTGTAGAATATATTACATGGAGTTATTGTGATGGTGTAGAATATATTACATGGGGTTATTGTGATGGTGTATAATATATTACATGGGGTTATTGTGATGGTGTATAATATATTACATGGGGTTATTGTGATGGTGTAGAATAGTTTACATGGAGTTATTGTGATGGTGTAGAATATATTACATGGAGTTATTCTGATGGTGTAGAATATATTACATGGAGTTATTGTGATGGTGTAGAATATATTACATGGAGTTATTGTGATGGTGTAGAATATATTACATGGAGTTATTGTGATGGTGTAGAATATATTACATGGAGTTATTGTGATGGTGTAGAATATATTACATGGAGTTATTGTGATGGTGTAGAATATATTACATGGAGTTATTGTGATGGTGTAGAATATATTACATGGAGTTATTGTGATGGTGTAGAATATATTACATGGAGTTATTGTGATGGTGTAGAATATATTACATGGAGTTATTGTGATGGTGTGAATATATTACATGGAGTTATTGTGATGGTGTAGAATATATTACATGGAGTTATTGTGATGGTGTATAATATATTACATGGAGTTATTGTGATGGTGTAGAATATATTACATGGAGTTATTGTGATGGTGTAGAATATATTACATGGAGTTATTGTGATGGTGTAGAATATATTACATGGAGTTATTAGACTTTTTAAATATAGATGTTCTAAAGGTCTGCATCAGTGGCTTGTAGGCTGTGAGTGGAATCCAGGAGATGTTAAATATGTTGATGTTAATTAAGGGTCAATTACCATGAGACTGTCAGTTATCAGCATGACAATCACCGGCTGACAAAATGTCATGACCGACACAGCCCTAGGTGACATCAATAAGGGATCATAGCTTTCACCAGGATTCACCTGGTCAGTCTATGTCATGGAATAAACAGGTATTCCTAATGTTTTGTACACAGTGTATATCATGTGTATATAATAAACACACTGGAACTGAGAAGGGAAGGGGGAGGGCAGCCAGGAGGGAGAGGAAAAGAACAACAGATTTGTGTTTAGTTTGTAGGTGAACAAAACATGAAAAACACATAGGTCCTTAAATTATGTCCTCAAATATTATGTAATCTAAAAATCTCAGATGAGTCAAGGAGGCCAGATGACAACAGCAGCAGCCAGGAGGAAATTATATGGTAGATGATGATTTAGGTGACCCAGACACAGACCTAGAGCAGTGGTGTCATGATTTATTGTCAGCCGTTTATTGTCATGCAAAAGGCTGTTGGTCTCAAGGTAAATGACCGTTAGTTAACATTGACACGTTGATCACCTCCAGGCCTCCACTGTCTACAATCTGACTAGATACTGTATGTTATCTGACTAGATACTGTATGTTAGATACTGTATGTTATCTGACTAGATACTGTATGTTATCTGACTAGATACTGTATGTTATCTGACTAGATACTGTATGTTATCTGGCTAGATACTGTATGTTATCTGACTAGATACTGTATGTTATCTGGCTAGATACTGTATGTTATCTGACTAGATACTGTATGTTATCTGGCTAGATACTGTATGTTATCTGACTAGATACTGTATGTTATCTGACTAGATATTGTATGTTTTCTGACTAGATACTGTATGTTATCTGGCTAGATACTGTATGTTATACTGACTAGATACTGTATGTTATCTGGCTAGATACTGTATGTTATCTGACTAGATACTGTATGTTATCTGGCTAGATACTGTATGTTATCTGACTAGATACTGTATGTTATCTGACTAGATACTGTATGTTATCTGACTAGATACTGTATGTTATCTGGCTAGATACTGTATGTTATCTGGCTAGATACTGTATGTTATCTGACTAGATACTGTATGTTATCTGGCTATGCTCCATGCCATAGGATGTAGTCTTGTTCATTTAGCAGACAAGATAGGCCTATGGTTATAAAGTCCTGTGGCAATATTTTATATTATATGATTTTATAGAAAGAAGAATATAATTGTAATTAGCTGAATAAAATAGAAAGGATATTTTTCTCATTCCAGAGCGAGTGCCCATTTGAAGTGTCTATTTTGAGTGTAAAAGTGATCATTTGAAGTGTCTATTTTGAGTGTAAAAGTGCCCATTTGAAGTGTCTATTTTGAGTGTAAAAGTGATCATTTGAAGTGTCTATTTTGAGTGTAAAAGTGATCATTTGAAGTGTCTATTTTGAGTGTAAAAGTGCCCATTTGAAGTGTCTATTTTGAGTGTAAAGTGATCATTTGAAGTGTCTATTTTGAGTGTAAAAGTGCCATTTGAAGTGTCTATTTTGAGTGTAAAGTGATCATTTGAAGTGTCTATTTTGAGTGTAAAAAGTGATCATTTGAAGTGTCTATTTTGAGTGTAAAAGTGCCCATTTGAAGTGTCTATTTTGAGTGTAAAAGTGATCATTTGAAGTGTCTATTTTGAGTGTAAAGTGATCACTTGAAACAGTTATTTGTCAACTTTAGAAATGATTGATACAAACCTTAGTAAAGCCAATTCTAAAGTGTAGTTTCACCAGGACATCTACTGAGGCATTTCAACAGTGCACAGCAACATGTAGTCAGGGAGACACTTAAACACATCCCCTCATTCATCTAGAAATATAACAGACTTTATTATAGTTTCACCAGGACATCTACTGAGGCATTTCAACAGTGATACAGCAACAGGTAGCCAGGGAAACATGCACTTAAACACATCCCCTCATTCATCTAGAAATATAACAGACTTTATTATAGTTTCACCAGGACATCTACTGAGGCATTTCAACAGTGATACAGCAACAGGTGGTCATGGAGACATGTACTTAAACACATCCCCTCATTCATCTAGAAATATAACAGACTTTATTATAGTTTCACCAGGACATCTACTGAGGCATTTCAACAGTGATACAGCAACAGGTAGTCAGGGAGACATGCACTTAAACACATCCCCTCATTCATCTAGAAATATAACAGACTTTATTATAGTTTCACCAGGACATCTACTGAGGCATTTCAACAGTGGCACAGCAACAGGAAGCCAGGGAGACACTTAAACACATCCCCTCATTCATCTAGAAATATAACAGGCTTTATTATAGTTTCACCAGGACATCTACTGAGGCATTTCAACAGTGGCACAGCAACAGGAAGCCAGGGAGACACTTAAACACATCCCCTCATTCATCTAGAAATATAACAGGCTTTATTCTAAAAATTAAATGTAGAGTTTATTCTCTCAATACTGCCACTTTATTCTCAAAGTATTGCCACGGAGACAACAGAATAATAGAATATGATGGAAGAGGACACCAGACAAGACATAGAGACAGCAACAGAAGAATTGTATATGACGGAGAGAGACAGATTGGCTCATTGGACAAGTCAGAGTCTGTGTTTGAAGTTCTTGAGTGGTTTTTAGCAATACACTGGTGTTATAGTGATGGTTTATGCTGTTGAAATTCTGTCCCGGACCACCGTACTGGCTATGGGCTAAGCAACCAATGTCTTCAAATCCTGGGGAGAGAGGAACTGCAACCCCTGGGGAGAGAGGAGCTGCTACCCCTGGGGAGAGAGGAGCTGCTACCCCCCTGGGGAGAGAGAGGAGTTGCTACCCCTGGAGAGAGAGGAGCTGCTACCCCTGGAGAGAGAGGAGCTGTTACCCCTGGGGAGAGAGGAGCTGCTACCCTTGGGGAGAGAGGAGCTGCTACCCCTGGAGAGAGAGGAGCTGCTACCCCTGGGGAGAGAGGAGCTGCTACCCCTGGGGAGAGAGGAGCTGTTACCCCTGGGGAGAGAGGAGCTGCTACCCTTGGGGAGAGAGGAGCTGCTACCCCTGGAGAGAGAGGAGCTGCTACCCCTGGAGAGAGAGGAGCTGCTACCCCTGGGGAGAGAGGAGCTGCTACACCTGGGGAGAGAGGAGCTGCTACCCTTGGGGAGAGAGGAGCTGCTACCCCTGGGAGAGAGGAGCTGCTACCCTTGGGGAGAGAGGAGCTGCTACCCCTGGGGAGAGAGGACCTGCTACCCCTGGGGAGAGAGGAGCTGCTACCCCTGGGGAGAGAGGAGCTGCTACCCCTGGGGAGAGAGGAGCTGCTACCCCTGGAGAGAGGAGCTGCTACCCCTGGGGAGAGAGGAGCTGCTACCTCTGGGGAGACAGGAGCTGCTACCCCTGGGGTGAGAGGAGCTGCTACCCCTGGGGAGAGGTATTGCTACCCCTGGGGAGAGAGGAGCTGTTACCCCTGGGGAGAGAGGAGCTGCTACCCCTGGGGTGAGAGGAGCTGTTACCCCTGGGGAGAGAGAGGAGCTGCTACCCCTGGGGAGAGAGGAGTGTTTCAGTGATGAAGACTGCTGAACTTGCTGATGTTTCACAATATGCCATGGCCATCTCCAGGTCACCAGGTCTCAACACAATAGAACACAACCATCAACAAAACACCAAACTATCGAATTTCTTGTGGAAGAATGGTGTCACATCCCTCCAATAGAGTTCCAGAGGGTTGTAGAATGTATGCCAAGGCACATTGTAAGAGCTGTAAAGAGAGAGGGAGGGGAGAGAGAACAGGCAGAACCTGATATGAAATGAGCAGAGCAAACGAAAGTAACTTTCGAGACCGAATGATCATTCCAGTCTCTGTTTCTATTAAGAGATAAAAGGTAAGACGACGATTGTGTATTCATATAGTTGATGATATTGTTATGTGTATTAATATAGTTGATGATATTGTTATGTGTATTCATATAGTTGATGATATTGTTATGTGTATTCATATAGTTGATGATATTGTTATGTGTTTTCATATAGTTGATGATATTGTTATGTGTATTCATATAGTTAATGATATTGTTATGTGTATTCATATAGTTGATGATATTGTTATGTGTATTCATATAGTTGATGATATTGTAATGTGTATTCATATAGTTGATGATATTGTTATGTGTATTCATATAGTTGATGATATTGTTATGTGTATTCATATAGTTGATGATATTGTTATGTGTATTCATATAGTTGATGGTATTGTTATGTGTATTCATATAGTTGATGATATTGTTGGTGGACAGTGTTATAATAGTCCTACTCTCCTTAAAATGTATTTGATATAAATTAGATGCGTGGGGTGAATTCGTTCTGTGCCCATCTGTGTGCCCCAGGGTGATCGCTCCTGCACTATCTAGAATCTAAAAGGGTTCTCTGGCTGTCCCCATAGGAGAACCCTTTGTAAAACCTTTTTGGTACTAGGTAGAACCTTTTTGGGTTCCATACAGAACCCTTTCTACAGAGGGTTCTACATGGAAGCCAGAAGAGTTCTACCTGGAACCCAAAAGCGTTCTCCTATGGGGACAGCCGGAGGACCCGTTTGGAACCCTTTATTCTAAGAGTGTACTGTATCATAGGTCTATAGACTTGTCTTCTCAAAACAGGCTTAAAACACAACGAGCAACAAACAAACATTTTCTCTTTCTAATCTACTGTTAATGCTTTTCACTGAGGAAGGTTTGTTGTGTGAAAGAGAGACCCATAAATATGGTGGAAAGCCTAACAACAAATTACACTTCCTCAAAACAGGTTGTGTGTATTCATTAGTGCCAAACAGTAGCAAAACGTTTGGCAACAGAAACCGTTTAGTCCACGTAGTACGGTGTTTGGAGTAAACTGTTTCTGTAACATTTAAAACTGTTGGCTGTGGAGTAAACTAATGAATACAACCCAGGTTGTAGCCTACGACTCGGCTGTTGATACCTGCCTGATGCTGAAACCTGAACGTAGCCTGAGGGGTGTACTATGATGAAAGCTAGATATACTGGTTTTCTAAAGTTAGCCAGGTTCAGTTAGCTTCACATTCCAGCTCAGGCCTCACCCATCAGAATATACAGAGTGTTAGCCAGCTTCAGTTAGCTTCACATTCCAGCTCAGGCCTCATCCATCAGAATATACAGAGCGCTAGTCATCAGGAAGCTGCTCTCTCAGCAGAACGGAAAATATCTCAATGACTTGACATGTTCTGGTTGTGAATTCAGGCTACAAGGTGAGAATCCTGCCAGGGATTATTGTAAAGTGTGTAGATAAATTAAATGTATGGTGTAATGTTAGTATAGTGAATGGAAGTAAAACACTCCTAACAGTAGATAAATTAAATGTATGGTGTAACGTTAGTATAGTGAATGGAAGTAAACCACTCCTAACAGTAGATAAATTAAATGTATGGTGTAATGTTAGTATAGTGAAGTAAAACACTCCTAACAGTAGATAAATTAAATGTATGGTGTAATGTTAGTATAGTGAATGGAAGTAAAACACTCCTAACAGTAGATAAATTAAATGTATGGTGTAACGTTAGTATAGTGAAGTAAAACACTCCTAACAGTAGATAAATTAAATGTATGGTGTAATGTTAGTATAGTGAATGGAAGTAAAACACTCCTAACAGTAGATAAATTAAATGTATGGTGTAATGTTAGTATAGTGAAGTAAAACACTCCTAACAGTCTACTTCTACTGAGACAGGTTGGTGTCAGTTTAATCAAACAACATGGAGCTGACTGGACGTGGTCAAGTCAAATTCAATACATCAATATTCATATATTATAGTTCTACATTTAACATTTCATATGATACATATGATACATACAGTTGATATACAGTACAGTGGATATACATATGATAATGTAATTGTATCATAGTTCCACTATAGTGATCCTCTACATTTCATATGATAATGTAATTGTATCATAGGTCCTCTATAGTGTAGTGATCCTCTGCATTTCATATGATAATGTAATTATATCATTGTTCCTCTATAGTGTAGTGATCCTCTACATTTCATATGACAATGTAATTGTATCATAGGTCCACTATAGTGTAGTGACCCTCTACATTTCATATGATAATGTAATTGTATCATAGTTCCTCTATAGTGTAGTGATCCTCTACATTTCATATGATAATGTAATTGTATCATAGTTCCTCTATAGTGTAGTGACCCTCTACATTTCATATGATAATGTCATTGTTTCATAGTTCCTCTATAGTGTAGTGAGCCTCTACATTTCATATGATAATGTAATTGTACCATAGTGCCTCTATAGTGTAGTGAACCTCTACATTTCATATGATAATGTAATTGTATCATAGTTCCTCTATAGTGTAGTGATCCTCTACATTTCATATGATAATGTAATTGTATCATAGTTCCACTATAGTGTAGTGATCCTCTACATTTCATATGATAATGTAATTGTATCATAGTTCCTCTATAGTGTAGTGATCCTCTACATTGCATATGATAATGTAATTGTATCATAGTTCCACTATAGTGTAGTGATCCTCTACATTTCATATGATAATGTAATTGTATCATAGTTCCTCTATAGTGTAGTGATCCTCACTATATGAGCCACGTCACAATTCCAACCAAGTAACCCAATTGATGCCAATGGCGCGATGCGTAGGTTGTTTGCCTTTAACACATGCAACCTGGGTTCGATTCCCTGCCCCACTGATCGCTACATTGGTGTCAGAAGTGGTGTCTGAGACTTGCTTTTGTTTTGTTTTTTGCTTTTGGGACAGTGTCAGCCAGGTAACAATTCCCACCATGTGGGTTAAGTCTATTTGTCCAATACGTAGGGTGTTTACCTTTTACGCCAGCGACCAAGGTTTACTTCCCTGCCCGCTGTTTTCAACAATATGATTAGCATAGGCTACCCGACATGCGTTGAACAAAGAGACACAATAATATGAGTGAAAGGATTTTAGGACAATATCAGTAAGTGTTGATTTAGAGTTCTGGGTTCTTTTATCAACAGGTTGACATGTAGTAAATGACATCACAATGACATCTCCTCAGAGTTCTGGGTTCAGCCTCTTTTATCAACAGGTTGACATGTAGTAAATGACATCACAATGACATCTCCTCAGAGTTCTGGGTTCAGCCTCTTTTATCAACAGGTTGACATGTAGTAAATGACATCACAATGACATCTCCTCAGAGTTGGGAAGATCCAACATCTGTACACATTATTTAACATGGTGACATGGTGCTGCTAGTGATAGAAAACATTAAGAGACAGGATACAGGCAGTGGAGTTTGCACAAAGTTTAAGTACAACATTATATTGAACTCGGTAGAATGAGCATAGAGCTATGAGCTATAAGCACGGGGAAGA
>NW_024057771.1:49253-88278 GCF_016432855.1 Salvelinus namaycush | reverse complement strand
TCTCTCCCACAGCACGATTCCAAATTGTATATACACATGATGCTTGTAAACAATACCTATACCTATACATAAACATTGGGAATACCATTACATAACATGGTGAATACCTCCCATACAAAAACATGGCGAAGAATACCTATACATAAACATGGGGAAACCTATACAAAACATGGGAATACGTATACATAACATGGTGAATACCTATACATAAACATGGTGAATACCTATACATAAACATGGAGAATACCTACAAATGAAGATGGTGAATACCTATACATAAACATGGGGAATACCTATACACAAACATGGTGAATACCTATACATAAACATGGTGAATACCTATACATAAACATGGAGAATACCTACAAATGAAGATGGTGAATACCTATACATAAACATGGGGAATACCTATACATAAACATGGTGAATAACTATACATATACATGGTGAATACCTATACATAAACATAACATAAACATGGTGAATACCTATACATAAACATGGTGAATACCTATACATATATATGGTGAATACCTATACATAAACATATCTCTCCACAGCACTGATTCCAAATTGCTATTACACATGCTGCTTGTAAACAATACCTATACATAAACATGGAGAATACCTATACATAAACATGGGGAATACCTATACATAAACATGGTGAATACCTATAGATAAACATGGTGAATACCGATACATAAACATAACATAAACATTGGGAATACCTATACATATACATATACATGGTGAATAACTATACATAAACATGGTGAATACCTACACATGAACATGGTGAAATACCCATATACATATATATATATAAACATGGTAGAAGACCTTATACATAAACATGGTGAATATACACATAAAAAGGAATACCTATACATAAACATGGGGAATCCCCTATAAAAAAACATGGTGAATACCTCTACATTAAACATGGTGTCGGGGTGAATCCCTATTACATACACATGGTGAATACCTATACAGGAACATGGTGAATACATATACATACTACATAAACATGGTGAATACATATATATAAACATGGGAATCACCTATCACATAAACATGGGGAATACTATACATAAACAGGGTGAATACTATACAAAACATGGGAATACCTATTACATGAACATGGTGAATACCATATACATATAAAAAACATGGGGAATACCTAATATAAACATGGTGAATACCTATACATAAACATGGTGAATACTATACGATAAACATGGTGAATCCTATACAATAAACATGGAGTACTACAAATGAAGATGGTGTGGTGAATACCTATACATAAACATGGGGAATACCTAACACAAACATGGTGAATACCTATACATATAAAACATGGTGAATACCTATCCATAAACATGGAGAATACCTACCAAATGAAGATTGCGGGAATACTATCATAAACCATGGGGAATATACATAAAAATAAACATGGTGGAAATTAAACTATACATATACATGGTGAATAATTACCTATACATTAAAATCATAACATAAACATGGGCACATGGGTGAATACCTTATATAAAAAACATGCCTGTGTGAATACCTATACATATATATCGGTGAATACTCTATACAATAAACATATCTCTCAACAGCACCTTTGATTCCAAATTGCTAGTTACACATATGCTGATTGTAAACAATACTCTATACTTACTAGTAAACAGGAGAATACCTATACATAAACATGGGGGGAATACCTATACATAAACTTGGGTGAAACCTATAGATAAACTGCGTGGGAATACCCAATACATAAACATAAATAAACATTGGAATAGGGCGGAATAATACCTTATACATATACATGGCCGTTGTGATAACTATCCATAAAACATGGTGAAAAATTGTGACGTTGGAATGACCTACACTATCCGATGTATGAACATGCGTGAATACATATAACATATTATATAAACATGGTGAATACCTATACATAACCCATGTGTGAATATCCTACCCCAATAAAACATGGTTGAATGAATAATACCTATACATAAACATGGGGAATTAACTATACAAAAACATGGTGAAATACCCCTATACATAAACATGGTGAATCCCTGAATACATTAAAAATGTCATGTGAATACCTATACATTATGTGAACATGCTTGTGAATACAATACAATTAAATAAACATGCGTTGATATGAATACTGAATACACCTATAATTAAAATGGTGAATACCATACATAACATTGGGGAAATTACCTTGATACATTAAACATTGGTTGAATTACCTATACATAAACATGGGGAGGATAAGAAGAATATATACATGAACATTGTGAAAACAGATACATATACATAAAACATGGTGAATACCTATATATAAACATGGTGAATACCTATACATAAACATGGGGAATACTTATACATAAACATGGGGAATACCTATACATAAACATGGTGAATACTTATACATATACATGGTGAATACTTATACATAAACATATCTCTCCACAGCACTGATTCCAAATTGCTATTACACATGCTGCTTGTAAACAATACCTATACCTATACATAAACATTGGGAATACCTATACATATACATGGTGAATACCTATACATAAACATGGCGAATACCTATACATAAACAATGGGGAATACCTATACAACATACAAACATGGGGAATTACCTATACATAAACGATGGTGAATACCTATACATAAACATGGTGAATACATTATACATAAACATGGAGAAATACCTACAAATGAAGTATGGTGAATACATATACACAAACATTTGGGAAATACCTCATACACAAAAAAATGGTGAATACCTATACATAAACATGGTGAATACCTATACATAAACATGGAGAATACCTACAAATGAAGATGGTGAAACCATACATAAACATGGGGAATACCATACCATAAAAATGGTGAATAACATACATATACATGGTGAATACCTTATACATAAACATAACATAAAACATGGTGACACCTATACACAAACATGGTGAATACATATACATAATATGTGAATACCTTCTACATAACACTATCTCCTCCACAGCACTGATTCCAAATTGCTATTACACATGCTGCTTGTAAACAATACCTATACCTATACATAAACATGGTGAATACTTATACATAAACATGGGGAATACCTATAGATAAACATGGTGAATACCGATACATAAACATAACATAAACATTGGGAATACCTATACATATACCATGGGTGAATAACTATACCATGACATGTGCGTGAATACATGAAAACAATATACATAAAACATGGGAATACCTATACATAAACATGGTGAATGTACCTTATACATAAATAAACATGGGGAATACCTATTACATACACATGGGGAATACCTATACATAACATGGGGAATACCTATACAGAAACATGGGGAATACCATACATAAAACATGTGTGAATACTATTTACATAACATGGGGAATACTATAATATACTCCATGGGAATACTATACATATACATGGGGAGTACCTATAGAAAACATGGGGAATACCTATACATGAACATGGGGAATACCTATAACATAAAAAAAAAAAAAAAAAAAAAACAAAAAAACCCATGGGGAATACCTTATACCATGAAAACATGGGGAATACCTATACATAAACATGGGGAATACCTATAATAACATGGGGAATACCTATAGATAAAACATGGGGAATACCTATACATAACATGGGAATACCTATACATAAACATGGGGAATACCTAAATAAACATGGGGTAAACCTATACATAAAACATGGGGGAATACTGTACATAAACATGGTGAAAGACCCTATAGATAAACATGGGGAATACCTATACATAAACATGGGGGGAATACCTATACAAAACCATGGGGAATACCTATACAAAACAATGGGGTGAATACCTATACATAAAACATTGGGAATACGTTATACATGAACATGGGTGGAATACACTATACATATAAACATGGTTTGAATACCTATACATAAAACATGGAGAATACCCTACAATATGGAAGATGGAATACCTATACATAAAACCATGGGGAAGGAAATCACAGCTGTAACCATAAACATGGTGATAACCTATAGATAAACATGGGGAATTACCATATCACATAAACATGGGGAATACTATACATAACATGGGGAATACAATACATAAACATGGTGAATACCTAACATAAAACTGTGGGAATACGCGATACATGAACATGAGTGACTCATATACATAAACATGGTGAATAATACCTATACATAAACATAGGAGAATACTACAAATGAGATGGGACTACTATACATAAACCTGGAGAATACTACAAATGAAGATGGGAATACCATACATAATTACATGGGGAATACCTATTACATATACATGGTGAATACCTATACATAAAATAACATAACATGGTGAATACTCTAAAACATTAAACATGGTGAAAATACATTTTAACATAATATATGGTGAATACTTATACATAAACATATCTCTCCACAGCACTGATTCCAAATTGCTATTACACATGCTGCTTGTAAACAATCCCTATACATAAACATGGTGAATACTTATACATAAACATGGGGAATACCGATACATAAACATAACATAAACATTGGGTGGTGAATACCTATACATAAACATGGTGAATACCTATACATAAACATGGGGAATACCTATACATAAACATGGGGAATACCTATACATAAACATGGTGAATACCTATACATAAACATGGTGAATACCTATACATAAACATGGGGAATACCTATACATGAACATGGTGAATACATATACATAAACATGGTGAATACCTATATATAAACATGGTGAATACCTATACATATACATGGGGAATACCTATACATGAACATGGTGAATACATGAACATATACATAAACATGGTGAATACCTATACATAAACATGGTGAATACCTACACATAAACATGGGGAATACCTATACATGAACATGGTGAATACATATACATAAACATGGTGAATACCTACACATGAACATGGTGAATACATATACATATATATAAACATGGTGAATACCTATACATAACCATGGTGAATACCTATACATAAACATGGGGAATACCTATACATAAACATGGTGAATACCTATACATAAACATGGTGAATACCTATACATAAACATGGTGAATACCTATACATAAACATGGGGAATACCTATACATGAACATGGTGAATACATATACATATACATAAACATGGTGAATACCTATATATAAACATGGTGAATACCTATACATAAACATGGGGAATACCTATACATAAACATGGTGAATACTTATACATAAACATGGGGAATACCTATACATAAACATGGTGAATACCTATAGATAAACATGGTGAATACCTATACATAAACATGGGGAATACCTATACATAAACATGGGGAATACCTATACATAAACATGGGGAATACCTATACATATACATGGTGAATACCTATACATAAACATGGGGAATACCTATACATAAACATGGGGAATACCTATACATATACATAAACATGGGGAATACCTATACATAAACATGGTGAATACCTATACATATACATAACATAAACATGGGGAATACCTATACATAAACATGGGGAATACCTATACATAAACATGGTGAATACCTATACATAAACATGGGGAATACCTATACATAAACATGGGGAATACCTATACATAAACATGGTGAATACCTATACATAAACATGGGGAATACCTATACATATACATGGGGAATACCTATACATATACATGGGGAATACCTATAGATAAACATGGGGAATACCTATACATGAACATGGGGAATACCTATACATAAACATGGGGAATACCTATACATAAACATGGGGAATACCTATACATAAACATGGGGAAAACCTGTATAAACATGGGGAATACCTATACATAAACATGGGGAATACCTATACATAAACATGGGGAATACCTACACATAAACATGGGGAATACCTATACATACACATGGGGAATACCTATACATAAACATGGGGAATACCTATACATACACATGGTGAATACCTATACATAAACATGGTGAATACCTATACATAAACATGGGGAAAACCTATACATGAACATGGGGAATGCATATACATAAACATGGGGAATACCTATACATAAACATGGGGAATACCTATACATAAACATGGGGAATACCTATACATGGTGCCATACACGGTGCCACTATGGAGCAGGATACATGGGGGATTGTAACTCTGACCTCCAGTTAAAACAGTTTTGATTTTGTCACCTTTTGGCCTGGGTATGAGAATTTGACCTAGATATGCCAGCTCTCGGGTTTCTGATATGACCGTTAAAACCAAATCTAATCCAGCCTGAAACCCTTTTGTCGGAGGTCCTTGGTATGCCCCTGCCTCTGCTCTATATAGCTCGGTATGAGGGGGTCTGATGAGGGGGACAGGGCCAAAGGAGATGGCTGGTCCACAGAGAGAAGGAGTGATGTCAGTGTCTAATTCTGTTGTGGTATTGTTGTACTGTGACCTTTTATACTTGTTTTGACTTGGTAACCAATAGCAAGCCATTTCTAGATTTAACCTATCATAGAGGGCAGAGGTTGCCGGGTGAACTGATTCAAATGGCAGCTTGGAGGCAACCCCCAGACCAGTATGTTGTTGTGGTATTGTTGTACTGTGACCAACCCCCAGACCAGTATGTTGTTGTGGTATTGTTGTACTGTGACCAACCCCCAGACCAGTATGTTGTTGTGGTATTGTTGTACTGTGACCAACCCCCAGTATGTTGTTGTGGTATTGTTGTACTGTGACCAACCCCCAGACCAGTATGTTGTTGTGGTATTGTTGTACTGTGACCAACCCCCAGACCAGTATGTTGTTGTGGTATTGTTGTACTGTGACCAACCCCCAGTATGTTGTTGTGGTATTGTTGTACTGTGACCAACCCCCAGACCAGTATGTTGTTGTGGTATTGTTGTACTGTGACCAACCCCCAGACCAGTATGTTGTTGTGGTATTGTTGTACTGTGACCAACCCCCAGACCAGTATGTTGTTGTGGTATTGTTGTACTGTGACCAACCCCCAGACCAGTATGTTGTTGTGGTATTGTTGTACTGTGACCAACCCCCAGACCAGTATGTTGTTGTGGTATTGTTGTACTGTGACCAACCCCCAGACCAGTATGTTGTTGTGGTATTGTTGTACTGTGACCAACCCCCAGTATGTTGTTGTGGTATTGTTGTACTGTGACCAACCCCCAGACCAGTATATTGTTGTGGTATTGTTGTACTGTGACCAACCCCCAGACCAGTATGTTGTTGTGGTATTGTTGTACTGTGACCAACCCCCAGACCAGTATGTTGTTGTGGTATTGTTGTACTGTGACCAACCCCCAGTATGTTGTTGTGGTATTGTTGTACTGTGACCAACCCCCAGACCAGTATGTTGTTGTGGTATTGTTGTACTGTGACCAACCCCCAGACCAGTATGTTGTTGTGGTATTGTTGTACTGTGACCAACCCCCAGACCAGTATGTTGTTGTGGTATTGTTGTACTGTGACCAACCCCCAGACCAGTATGTTGTTGTGGTATTGTTGTACTGTGACCAACCCCCAGTATGTTGTTGTGGTATTGTTGTACTGTGACCAACCCCCAGACCAGTATGTTGTTGTGGTATTGTTGTACTGTGACCAACCCCCAGACCAGTATGTTGTTGTGGTATTGTTGTACTGTGACCAACCCCCAGTATGTTGTTGTGGTATTGTTGTACTGTGACCGACCCCCAGTATGTTGTTGTGGTATTGTTGTACTGTGACCAACCCCCAGACCAGTATGTTGTTGTGGTATTGTTGTACTGTGACCAACCCCCAGACCAGTATGTTGTTGTGGTATTGTTGTACTGTGACCAACCCCCAGTATGTTGTTGTAGTATTGTTGTACTGTGACCAACCCCCAGACCAGTATGTTGTTGTGGTATTGTTGTACTGTGACCAACCCCCAGACCAGTATGTTGTTGTGGTATTGTTGTACTGTGACCAACCCCCAGACCAGTATGTTGTTGTGGTATTGTTGTACTGTGACCAACCCCCAGACCAGTATGTTGTTGTGGTATTGTTGTACTGTGACCAACCCCCAGTATGTTGTTGTGGTATTGTTGTACTGTGACCAACCCCCAGTATGTTGTTGTGGTATTGTTGTACTGTGACCAACCCCCAGTATGTTGTTGTGGTATTGTTGTACTGTGACCAACCCCCAGTATGTTGTTGTGGTATTGTTGTACTGTGACCAACCCCCAGACCAGTATGTTGTTGTGGTATTGTTGTACTGTGACCAACCCCCAGTATGTTGTTGTGGTATTGTTGTACTGTGACCAACCCCCAGACCAGTATGTTGTTGTGGTATTGTTGTACTGTGACCAACCCCCAGACCAGTATGTTGTTGTGGTATTGTTGTACTGTGACCAACCCCCAGACCAGTATGTTGTTGTGGTATTGTTGTACTGTGACCAACCCCCAGACCAGTATGTTGTTGTGGTATTGTTGTACTGTGACCAACCCCCAGTATGTTGTTGTGGTATTGTTGTACTGTGACCAACCCCCAGACCAGTATGTTGTTGTGGTATTGTTGTACTGTGACCAACCCCCAGACCAGTATGTTGTTGTGGTATTGTTGTACTGTGACCAACCCCCAGACCAGTATGTTGTTGTGGTATTGTTGTACTGTGACCAACCCCCAGACCAGTATGTTGTTGTGGTATTGTTGTACTGTGACCAACCCCCAGACCAGTATGTTGTTGTGGTATTGTTGTACTGTGACCAACCCCCAGTATGTTGTTGTGGTATTGTTGTACTGTGACCAACCCCCAGTATGTTGTTGTGGTATTGTTGTACTGTGACCAACCCCCAGTATGTTGTTGTGGTATTATTGTACTGTGACCAACCCCCAGACCAGTATGTTGTTGTGGTATTGTTGTACTGTGACCAACCCCCAGACCAGTATGTTGTTGTGGTATTGTTGTACTGTGACCAACCCCCAGACCAGTATGTTGTTGTGGTATTGTTGTACTGTGACCAACCCCCAGACCAGTATGTTGTTGTGGTATTGTTGTACTGTGACCAACCCCCAGTATGTTGTTGTGGTATTGTTGTACTGTGACCAACCCCCAGACCAGTATGTTGTTGTGGTATTGTTGTACTGTGACCAACCCCCAGACCAGTATGTTGTTGTGGTATTGTTGTACTGTGACCAACCCCCAGACCAGTATGTTGTTGTGGTATTGTTGTACTGTGACCAACCCCCAGTATGTTGTTGTGGTATTGTTGTACTGTGACCAACCCCCAGACCAGTATGTTGTTGTGGTATTGTTGTACTGTGACCAACCCCCAGACCAGTATGTTGTTGTGGTATTGTTGTACTGTGACCAACCCCCAGACCAGTATGTTGTTGTGGTATTGTTGTACTGTGACCAACCCCCAGACCAGTATGTTGTTGTGGTATTGTTGTACTGTGACCAACCCCCAGTATGTTGTTGTGGTATTGTTGTACTGTGACCAACCCCCAGACCAGTATGTTGTTGTGGTATTGTTGTACTGTGACCAACCCCCAGACCAGTATGTTGTTGTGGTATTGTTGTACTGTGACCAACCCCCAGACCAGTATGTTGTTGTGGTATTGTTGTACTGTGACCAACCCCCAGACCAGTATGTTGTTGTGGTATTGTTGTACTGTGACCAACCCCCAGACCAGTATGTTGTTGTGGTATTGTTGTACTGTGACCAACCCCCAGTATGTTGTTGTGGTATTGTTGTACTGTGACCAACCCCCAGACCAGTATGTTGTTGTGGTATTGTTGTACTGTGACCAACCCCCAGACCAGTATGTTGTTGTGGTATTGTTGTACTGTGACCAACCCCCAGACCAGTATATTGTTGTGGTATTGTTGTACTGTGACCAACCCCCAGACCAGTATGTTGTTGTGGTATTGTTGTACTGTGACCAACCCCCAGACCAGTATGTTGTTGTGGTATTGTTGTACTGTGACCGACCCCCAGACCAGTATGTTGTTGTGGTATTGTTGTACTGTGACCAACCCCCAGACCAGTATGTTGTTGTGGTATTGTTGTACTGTGACCGACCCCCAGACCAGTATGTTGTTGTGGTATTGTTGTACTGTGACCAACCCCCAGTATGTTGTTGTGGTATTGTTGTACTGTGACCAACCCCCAGTATGTTGTTGTGGTATTGTTGTACTGTGACCAACCCCCAGTATGTTGTTGTGGTATTGTTGTACTGTGACCAACCCCCAGACCAGTATGTTGTTGTGGTATTGTTGTACTGTGACCAACCCCCAGACCAGTATGTTGTTGTGGTATTGTTGTACTGTGACCAACCCCCAGACCAGTATGTTGTTGTGGTATTGTTGTACTGTGACCAACCCCCAGTATGTTGTTGTGGTATTGTTGTACTGTGACCAACCCCCAGACCAGTATGTTGTTGTGGTATTGTTGTACTGTGACCAACCCCCAGTATGTTGTTTAACGTTTAGTTATTCTGACCAGGTCAGTATATACAGTATCTCTTTCTGTCATATATCTGGTATGTTTATTTGAAGAGTTAGCTGGCTAGCTTGTAAAGTGGCGAATTAAAGTAATGTTAGCCTAGCTTTTTCTGTTTAGCTAGTTAATTAGCTAGCCGTTTAATATATATATATATTCAAACCTTTCCAGCTAGCTGTGGAGAGTAAGTTAACAGTATGTTCTTTAACTCGGTTACTTTTAGTATTATTTTATATAAATATTTTTATTCGGCCACATATGGAAAATACCAACACACTATTATTGTTATCATAGTCACTGTAATGGAATTATGTCACAAATGGGAAAATAATTCTGAATAAAAAGATTTGGAAGACTAATTGTCTACCATTGTGAGTGTGTTTGGTATTTCTCAGGTCCACCAGCAGCATACTTACAATATCCATTATTATTATTATTATTATTGGTATTATTATTTGACCATACAAACTGAAACAAGACAGCAAAGTGCGTACATTTTAATATTAATATCAACTATCTAAGTACTTGTGTAAAAACTAAGTAAACAATAAAGTACTACATATAGCAGGTAAGTAGAAATCAAACATCAACAACTGACAACATCAGTAGTCCATCAACGTCCATTACCATTAGCCAAGATGGCCGCCTTCTGTCTTCAAGCATTTCTCAGAGGAAGAAGAAAAGACGGGAAGTCTTGGTTACAGTCGGCAGGATGTCGACAGTAGTTCCTCATCCTTCTTTCCTTAATCCCTACCTTTTACACGTGGCCTTGAAGATCTTAACCTCTCCCATCTCAGCCAGCAGGGTGGTGTTGAAGGTGTTCTTGAAGTCCTCAGTGAACACCAGGTTTGTCTTGAGGCGGACCTTGTTGGCCCAGATCAGAGTGGTTCCTGGACGACAGAAGTATTTCATGGTAACCAACAGCTCCTCTAAGTCATGGTGATACACCACGTCAGCCGCCAGCACGTAGTCATAGCGATACACGGATCTAGGGTAAGTGCGTTCCACCTCAGGACCCCAGGTTAGAGCTGTCACCTCAGGTGTATATTTAGAGCGCCCTCTGGTGTTTCGGAGCAAGTTGTATCTCAGATTACTAAGGACGTCTGGGAGGTCGGTGGCCGTCACCTGGGCACCTGGGGACACGTTACATTAGGAGCTTTTTAAGAAGAACAAGAACAAGAAAACTGACTACAAAAGACATCTATCACCAGATACAACAGCTGATAGGATTAGAGTCTAAAACTCAAAGGTAATCACTAAGACTTACCCAGTAGACTGGCGACGATGGACACTAATCCTGTCCCTGATCCCAGTTCCAAAACCTGCTTTCCTTTCAGATCTATCACATCAGTATTGGTCTCCAGGTAGTTACATAGAGCCAACGCCTGCAGGGGAGCCAATACATTATATTACTATGTGTAGCCAATCACCACCTAGTGTTCCATCACATGTGTGTTGCAGGTAGGACCTTTTTAGAGGTCCACCACTAGGGGGCAGTAGTCCATTTGTCTGTTACCCTGTAGATGAGCATTCTGAACTGAAAGGCGAGAAGACGCATTGATTTATCCTGCTGACTACTTCAAATGTAGCGATTTATCCTGCCGACAACGCCAAATGTAGTGATTTATCCTGCCGACTACTTCAAATGTAGTGATTTATCCTGCCGACTACTTCAAATGTAGTGATTTATCCTGCCGACTACTTCAAATGTAGTGATTTATCCTGCCGACTACTTCAAATGTAGCAAATTATCCTGCCGACTACTTCAAATGTAGCAATTATCCTGCCGACTACTTCAAATGTAGCGATTTATCCTGCCGACTACTTCAAATGTAGCGATTTATCCTGCCGACTACTTCAAATGTAGCGATTTATCCTGCCGACTACTTCAAATGTAGCGATTTATCCTGCCGACTACTTCAAATGTAACGATTTATCCTGCCGACTACTTCAAATGTAGTGATTTATCCTACCGACTACTTCAAATGTAGTGATTTATCCTGCCGACTACTTCAAATGTAGTGATTTATCCTACCGACTACTTCAAATGTAGTGATTTATCCTACTGACAACGCCAAATGTAGTGATTTGTCCTGCCGACAACGCCAAATGTAGCGATTTATCCTGCCGACTACTTCAAATGTAGTGATTTATCCTACCGACTACTTCAAATGTAGTGATTTATCCTACCGACAACGCCAAATGTAGTGATTTATCCCGCCGACTACTTCAAATGTAGCGATTTATCCTGCCGACTACTTCAAATGTAGTGATTTATCCTGCCGACTACTTCAAATGTAGTGATTTATCCTGCCGACTACTTCAAATGTAGTGATTTATCCTGCCGACTACTTCAAATGTAGTGATTTATCCTGCCGACTACTTCAAATGTAGTGATTTATCCTGCCGACTACTTCAAATGTAGTGATTTATCCTGCCGACTACTTCAAATGTAGTGATTTATCCTGCCGACTACTTCAAATGTAGTGATTTATCCTGCCGACTACTTCAAATGTAGTGATTTATCCTGCCGACTACTTCAAATGTAGTGATTTATCCTGCCGACTACTTCAAATGTAGCGATTTATCCTGCCGACAACGCCAAATGTAGTGATTTATCCTGCCGACTACTTCAAATGTAGTGATTTATCCTGCCGACTACTTCAAATGTAACGATTTATCCTGCCGACTACTTCAAATGTAACGATTTATCCTACCGACTACTTCAAATGTAGTGATTTATCCTGCCGACTACTTCAAATGTAGTGATTTATCCTGCCGACAACGCCAAATGTAGCGATTTATCCTGCCGACTACTTCAAATGTAGCGATTTATCCTGCCGACTACTTCAAATGTAGTGATTTATCCTGCCGACTACTTCAAATGTAGCGATTTATCCTGCCGACTACTTCAAATGTAGTGATTTATCCTGCCGACTACTTCAAATGTAGCGATTTATCCTGCCGACTACTTCAAATGTAGCGATTTATCCTGCCGATTACTTCAAATGTAGTGATTTATCCTGCCGACTACTTCAAATGTAGTGATTTATCCTGCCGACTACTTCAAATGTAGTGATTTATCCTGCCGACTACTTCAAATGTAGTGATTTATCCTGCCGACTACTTCAAATGTAGTGATTTATCCTGCCGACTACTTCAAATGTAGTGATTTATCCTGCCGACTACTTCAAATGTAGTGATTTATCCTGCCGACTACTTCAAATGTAGTGATTTATCCTGCCGACTACTTCAAATGTAGCGATTTATCCTGCCGACAACGCCAAATGTAGTGATTTATCCTGCCGACTACTTCAAATGTAGTGATTTATCCTGCCGACTACTTCAAATGTAGTGATTTATCCTGCCGACTACTTCAAATGTAGTGATTTATCCTGCCGACTACTTCAAATGTAGTGATTTATCCTGCCGACTACTTCAAATGTAGTGATTTATCCTGCCGACTACTTCAAATGTAGTGATTTATCCTGCCGACTACTTCAAATGTAGTGATTTATCCTGCCGACAACTTCAAATGTAGTGATTTATCCTGCCGACAACGCCAAATGTAGTGATTTATCCTGCCGACTACTTCAAATGTAGTGATTTATCCTGCCGACAACGCCAAATGTAGTGATTTATCCTGCCGACTACTTCAAATGTAGTGATTTATCCTGCCGACTACTTCAAATGTAGTGATTTATCCTGCCGACAACGCCAAATGTAGTGATTTATCCTGCCGACTACTTCAAATGTAGTGATTTATCCTGCCGACAACGCCAAATGTAGTGATTTATCCTGCCGACTACGCCAAATGTAGTGATTTATCCTGCCGACCACTTCAAAAGTAGTGATTTATCCTGCCGACAACGCCAAATGTAGTGATTTATCCTGCCGACTACTTCAAATGTAGTGATTTATCCTGCCGACTACTTCAAATGTAGTGATTTATCCTGCCGACTACTTCAAATGTAGTGATTTATCCTGCCGACAACGCCAAATGTAGTATAGAACTGTACTCACTGCTGGCCATATCACTCCGCCATGGGAGTCCATTGCCTCGACGATGTTGATTTTGTGCCCAGCATAGAAGTAGACCTCTCTGTCCAGTCGTATCCAGGGGACGTGGGTATTATCCAGCTGGGCATCTCCTGTATCCTTGGTTTCCTTGGTGTCCAACTCCTCTACACAGGAATGGAACAAACCACTCATTCACATTCTAATAGGGGATGGATCATACCATTGCTATTTCCTGGGTGTGTACTGACAATGGTAGACTTGTGTTCTTGAATGATTGAGTCTGAGTATCTAGGCATTTAAATAATGGTGTCAACAACTCACCGATAATGTCTTCGTCAGTCACTTCGGTGCTACAGCGGGAGTTAGTGTTTCCTGCTTCATCATCATCATCATCCTCATATCCTTCATCACTATGTTCCAACGTCTGTTCCTCCCATGCTTGGCAACTGCCATCACCTGCATCAGCCTCCTCCTCCTCCTCCAAACTGTTGTCTTGTTCCTCTGACCTTTTGCCTTCCTCCACAACAAACTGCTCGACCCAGACTGGTCTCTCCTCCTGCTGGACATTTGAGTCCTGAGTGTCTTCCTCCTCTGCAAACTGCTCGACCCAGACTGGTCTCTCCTCCTGCTGGACATTTGAGTCCTGAGTGTCTGCCTCCTCTGCAAAAGAAACATAAAGAAGACCACAAGTGAATCCATGAAGAGTACCTGCTGTTCAGTAGCTAATGTGGATCCTAATAAACTAAACTAATTCAACAACACAATGAGATCACTTCCTGGCCTTTCAGAACTTATATTTACTATATGTACAGTAGGTTGGATGCTCACCAAGACCCCCAAGCTCTGATTCGGAGGTAGAACGTGAGCCAGCAGAATTCTGCTGCTCTTCATCGTCTCTGCAATCCTGAGAGTCTTCCTGGTTTTCTCTGTCCTTGTTCTCCTCTTTCAGTCCCTTCTTCTGTGTCTCGTCTTCTTCTTCCTCGTTCTCAGTTGTTTCATCTGCCTTAAACTCTTCCTCCTTTTCCTCTAAACCATTTTCCTCCTCCTGTAAACGCTCTGTGACATGTTCTTCCTCCTCCTCTTCCTGTTGTTTACCTGGGACCAGCTCTGGTTCCTCCTCCTCTTCCTGTTGTTTACCTGGGACCAGCTCTGGTTCCTCCTCCTCTTCCTGTTGTTTACCTGGGACCAGCTCTGGTTCCTCCTCCTCTTCCTGTTGTTTACCTGGGACCAGCTCTGGTTCCTCCTCCTGTAAACACTCTGTGACATGTTCTTCCTCCTCCTCTTCCTGTTGTTTACCTGGGACCAGCTCTGGTTCCTCCTCCTGTAAACACTCTGTGACATGTTCTTCCTCCTCCTCTTCCTGTTGTTTACCTGGGACCAGCTCTGGTTCCTCCTCCTGTAAACACTCTGTGACATGTTCTTCCTCCTCCTCTTCCTGTTGTTTACCTGGGACCAGCTCTGGTTCCTCCTCCTGTAAACACTCTGTGACATGTTCTTCCTCCTCCTCTTCCTGTTGTTTACCTGGGACCAGCTCTGGTTCCTCCTCCTGTAAACACTCTGTGACATGTTCTTCCTCCTCCTCTTCCTGTTGTTTACCTGGGACCAGCTCTGGTTCCTCCTCCTCTTCCTGTTGTTTACCTGGGACCAGCTCTGGTTCCTCCTCCTGTAAACACTCTGTGACATGTTCTTCCTCCTCCTCTTCCTGTTGTTTACCTGGGACCAGCTCTGGTTCCTCCTCCTCTTCCTGTTGTTTACCTGGTACCAGCTCTGGTTCCTCCTCCTGTAAACACTCTGTGACATGTTCTTCCTCCTCCTCTTCCTGTTGTTTACCTGGGACCAGCTCTGGTTCCTCCTCCTGTAAACACTCTGTGACATGTTCTTCCTCCTCCTCTTCCTGTTGTTTACCTGGGACCAGCTCTGGTTCCTCCTCCTGTAAACACTCTGTGACATGTTCTTCCTCCTCCTCTTCCTGTTGTTTTCCTGGGACCAGCTCTGGTTCCTCCTCTGTTTCTCGACACGTGCCCATGAATATGTTTACTTCTCCAGTCTCAGCCAGCAGTGTGGTGTTGAAGGTGTTCTGGAAGTTCTCTGTGAACACCAGGTCTGTCTTGAGGCGGACCTTGTTGGCCCAGATCAGAGTGGTTCCTGAGGATCACATTAGAAATAAGTGTCATTTAATGCTTTCATGTGTTATATTGTGTTATCGACTGTACGCTTGTTTATCCCATATGTAACTCTGTGTTGCTGTTTGTGTCGCACTGCTTTGCTTTATCTTGGCCAGGTCGCAGTTATGAATGAGAACGTGTTCTCAACTAGCCTACCTGGTTAAATAAAACATTAATAAAATATTCTGGGATTTTTTTTACTGTTCAATCAATAAATCAACCAACCAACCAATCAATCAATCAATCAACCTGGACGGCAGAAGTATCTCATGGTGAACAGCAGCTCTTCCAGGTAGTCATGGTGATACACCACGTCAGCTGCCAGCACGTAGTCATAGCGATAGACGGATCTGGGGTAGGTGCGTTCCACGTCAGGACCCCAGGACAGAGCTGCAGCTTGGGGAGTGTACCTACAGCGCCCTCTTGTGTTACGGAGCAGGTTGGCTCTCAGGTTACCTATGATCTCTGGTAGGTCTGTAGCTGTGACCCAGGCACCTGGGGACAGGAAGCACTGTGTTAATCAACTAACAGACACACAGGTGGGCAGTACCAAATCAACCCCTAGCCTCTAGTCGTCTAGCGCCTAGGACACCATGCAGATCTGAAAAGATTGGATAGGTGTAAGTGGTATAGAATGCCGGGGCCTCCTCCACCTTGCCAGGCCCTCCTCCACCTTGATAAGACCTCCTCCACCTTGATAGGACCTCCTCCACCTTGACAGGACCTCCTCCACCTTGGTAGGACCTCCTCCACCTGGCTAGGACCTCCTCCACCTTGACAGGACCTCCTCCACCTTGACAGGACCTCCTCCACCTTGATAGGATCTCCTCCACCTTGCTAACCACCTTGCTAGGATCTCCTCCACCTTGATAGGATCTCCTCCACCTTGATAGGACCTCCTCCACCTTGACAGGACCTCCTCCACCTTGATAGGATCTCCTCCACCTTGCTAACCACCTTGATAGGATCTCCTCCACCTTGATAGGATCTCCTCCACCTTGCTAGGACCTCCTCCACCTTGATAGGATCTCCTCCACCTTGACAGGACCTCCTCCACCTTGATAGGACCTCCTCCACCTTGATAGGACCTCCTCCACCTTGATAGGACCTCCTCCACCTGGCTAGCCACCTTGATAGGACCTCCTCCACCTTGATAGGACCTCCTCCACCTTGATAGGACCTCCTCCACCTAGCTAGCCACCTTGATAGGATCTCCTCCACCTTGATAGGACCTCCTCCACCTTGATAGGACCTCCTCTACCTTGACAGGACCTCCTCCACCTTGATAGGACCTCCTCCACCTGGCTAGGATCTCCTCCACCTGGCTAGGACCTCCTCCACCTGGCTAGGACCTCCTCTACCTTGATAGGACCTCCTCCACCTTGCTAGGACCTCCTCCACCTTGCTAGGACCTCCTCCACCTTGATAGGACCTCCTCCACCTTGCTAGGACCTCCTCCACCTTGCTAGGACCTCCTCCACCTTGATAGGACCTCCTCCACCTTGCTAGGACCTCCTCCACCTTGCTAGGACCTCCTCCACCTTGATAGGACCTCCTCCACCTTGATAGGACCTCCTCCACCTGGCTAGCCACCTTGATAGGACCTCCTCCACCTGGCTAGCCACCTTGATAGGCTAGGTATAAATGTTTCCATATTACTTACACCTCTCCGATCTCCTCAGATGTACAATATGAGTGAATGTAATGTCCAGACTCACCTAGGAGTGTGGCTACAATAGACACTAGGCCAGGGCCTGCTCCTAGCTCCAGCACTGCCTTGTCCACCAGGTTCAACTGCTCAACGTTGGTCTCTAGGTAGTGACACAGAGCCAACGCCTGAAGGCAACCATAGAAACCATCTTTATAGTTGTTAGAACTTCAACCATAGTTACTATAGAAACCATCATTATAGTTGTTAGAAGTTCAACCATAGTTACTATAGAAACCATCATTATAGTTGTTAGAACTTCAACCATAGTTACTATAGAAACCATCATTATAGTTGTTAGAACTTCAACCATAGTTACTATAGAAACCATCATTATAGTTGTTAGAACTTCAACCATAGTTACTATAGAAACCTTCATTATAGTTGTTAGAACTTCAACCATAGTTACTATAGAAACCATCATTATAGTTGTTAGAACTTCAACCATAGTTACTATAGAAACCATCATTATAGTTGTTAGAACTTCTACCATAGTTACAATAGAAACCATCATTATAGTTGTTAGACCTTCAACCATAGTTACTATAGAAACCATCATTATAGTTGTTAGAACTTCAGCCGTAGTTACAATAGAAACCATCATTAGTTGTTAGACCTTCAACCATAGTTACTATAGAAACCATCATTATAGTTGTTAGAACTTCAGCCGTAGTTACAATAGAAACCATCATTATAGTTGTTAGACCTTCAACCATAGTTACTATAGAAACCATCATTATAGTTGTTAGAACTTCAACCAAAGTTACTATAGAAACCATCATTATAGTTGTTAGACCCTCTGCCGTAGTTACAATAGAAACCATCATTATAGTTGTTAGACCTTCAACCATAGTTACTATAGAAACCATCATTATAGTTGTTAGAACTTCTACCATAGTTACTATAGAAACCATCATTATAGTTGTTAGAACTTCAACCAGTTACTATAGAAACCATCATTATAGTTGTTAGAACTTCAACCATAGTTACTATAGAAACCATCATTATAGTTGTTAGAACTTCAGCCGTAGTTACAATAGAAACCATCATTATAGTTGTTAGACCTTCAACCATAGTTACTATAGAAACCATCATTATAGTTGTTAGAACTTCAGCCGTAGTTACAATAGAAACCATCATTATAGTTGTTAGACCTTCAACCATAGTTACTATAGAAACCATCATTATAGTTGTTAGAACTTCAGCCGTAGTTACAATAGAAACCATCATTATAGTTGTTAGAACTTCTACCATAGTTACTATAGAAACCATCATTATAGTTGTTAGAACTTCAACCATAGTTACTATAGAAACCATCATTATAGTTGTTAGAACTTCAGCCGTAGTTACAATAGAAACCATCATCATAGTTGTTAGACCTTCAACCATAGTTACTATAGAAACCATCATTATAGTTGTTAGAACTTCAGCCGTAGTTACAATAGAAACCATCATTATAGTTGTTAGAACTTCAACCATAGTTACTATAGAAACCATCATTATAGTTGTTAGAACTTCAACCATAGTTACAATAGAAACCATCATTATAGTTGTTAGAACTTCAACCATAGTTACTATAGAAACCATCATTATAGTTGTTAGAACTTCAACCATAGTTACTATAGAAACCATCATTATAGTTGTTAGAACTTCAACCATAGTTACTATAGAAACCTTCATTATAGTTGTTAGAACTTCAACCATAGTTACTATAGAAACCATCATTATAGTTGTTAGAACTTCAACCATAGTTACTATAGAAACCTTCATTATAGTTGTTAGAACTTCAACCATAGTTACTATAGAAACCATCATTATAGTTGTTAGAACTTCAACCATAGTTACTATAGAAACCATCATTATAGTTGTTAGAACTTCAGCCGTAGTTACAATAGAAACCATCATCATAGTTGTTAGACCTTCAACCATAGTTACTATAGAAACCATCATTATAGTTGTTAGAACTTCAGCCGTAGTTACAATAGAAACCATCATTATAGTTGTTAGAACTTCAACCATAGTTACTATAGAAACCATCATTATAGTTGTTAGAACTTCAACCATAGTTACTATAGAAACCATCATTATAGTTGTTAGAACTTCAACCATAGTTACTATAGAAACCATCATTATAGTTGTTAGAACTTCAGCCGTAGTTACAATAGAAACCATCATTACAGTTGTTAGACCTTCAACCATAGTTACTATAGAAACCATCATTATAGTTGTTAGAACTTCAACCATAGTTACTATAGAAACCATCATTATAGTTGTTAGACCTTCAACCATAGTTACTATAGAAACCATCATTATAGTTGTTAGAACTTCAACCATAGTTACTATAGAAACCATCATTATAGTTGTTAGACCTTCAACCATAGTTACTATAGAAACCATCATTATAGTTGTTAGACCTTCAACCATAGTTACTATAGAAACCATCATTATAGTTGTTAGAACTTCAACCATAGTTACTATAGAAACCATCATTATAGTTGTTAGAACTTCTACCATAGTTACTATAGAAACCTGCATTATAGTTGTTAGAACTTCAACCATAGTTACTATAGAAACCATCATTATAGTTGTTAGAACTTCAACCATAGTTACAATAGAAACCATCATTATAGTTGTTAGAACTTCAACCATAGTTACTATAGAAACCATCATTATAGTTGTTAGAACTTCAACCATAGTTACTATAGAAACCATCATTATAGTTGTTAGAACTTCAACCATAGTTACAATAGAAACCATCATTATAGTTGTTAGAACTTCAACCATAGTTACAATAGAAACCATCATTATAGTTGTTAGAACTTCAACCATAGTTACTATAGAAACCATCATTATAGTTGTTAGAACTTCTACCATATTTACAATAGAAACAATCATTATAGTTGTTAGAACTTCAACCATAGTTACTATAGAAACCATCATTATAGTTGTTAGAACTTCTACCATATTTACAATAGAAACCATCATTATAGTTGTTAGAACTTCAACCATAGTTACTATAGAAACCATCATTATAGTTGTTAGAACTTCTACCATAGTTACTATAGAAACCATCATTATAGTTGTTAGAACTTCTACCATAGTTACTATAGAAACCATCATTATAGTTGTTAGAACTTCTACCATAGTTACTATAGAAACCATCATTATAGTTGTTAGAACTTCTACCATATTTACAATAGAAACCATCATTATAGTTGTTAGAACTTCTACCATAGTTACTATAGAAACCATCATTATAGTTGTTAGAACTTCAACCATAGTTACAATAGAAACCATCATTATAGTTGTTAGAACTTCTACCATAGTTACTATAGAAACCATCATTATAGTTGTTAGAACTTCAACCATAGTTACTATAGAAACCATCATTATAGTTGTTAGAACTTCTACCATAGTTACTATAGAAACCATCATTATAGTTGTTAGAACTTCTACCATAGTTACTATAGAAACCATCATTATAGTTGTTAGAACTTCAACCATAGTTACTATAGAAACCATCATTATAGTTGTTAGAACTTCTACCATAGTTACTATAGAAACCATCATTATAGTTGTTAGAACTTCTACCATAGTTACTATAGAAACCATCATTATAGTTGTTAGAACTTCTACCATAGTTACTATAGAAACCATCATTATAGTTGTTAGAACTTCTACCATATTTACAATAGAAACCATCATTATAGTTGTTAGAACTTCAACCATAGTTACTATAGAAACCATCATTATAGTTGTTAGAACTTCTACCATAGTTACTATAGAAACCATCATTATAGTTGTTAGAACTTCTACCATATTTACAATAGAAACCATCATTATAGTTGTTAGAACTTTAACCATAGTTACTATAGAAACCATCATTATAGTTGTTAGAACTTCTACCATATTTACAATAGAAACCATCATTATAGTTGTTAGAACTTCAACCATAGTTACTATAGAAACCATCATTATAGTTGTTAGAACTTCTACCATATTTACAATAGAAACCATCATTATAGTTGTTAGAACTTCAACCATAGTTACTATAGAAACCATCATTATAGTTGTTAGAACTTCTACCATATTTACAATAGAAACCATCATTATAGTTGTTAGAACTTCAACCATAGTTACTATAGAAACCATCATTATAGTTGTTAGAACTTCTACCATATTTACAATAGAAACCATCATTATAGTTGTTAGAACTTCAACCATAGTTACTATAGAAACCATCATTATAGTTGTTAGAACTTCTACCATATTTACAATAGAAACCATCATTATAGTTGTTAGAACTTCAACCATAGTTACTATAGAAACCATCATTATAGTTGTTAGAACTTCTACCATAGTTACTATAGAAACCTTCATTATAGTTGTTAGAACTTCTACCATAGTTACTATAGAAACCATCATTATAGTTGTTAGAACTTCATAAATTATCATCACCATCCTCATCACCACCATCAATCATCATCCATCATATTAATTAGTCGTTATCCTACATCCATCTATGAATGTCATGTTAAGTAGTAGACTAACTCACCGCTGGCCAGATGACAGCACCGTAAGAGTCCAAGGCCTCCAAGATGCTGATCTCCTCTCCTACGTAGCAGAACACCTCTTTACCAAACGTGGAGTAGGTAGTGGGGGCCCAGGCCTGCTTCTTCTGCTGCTGGGGTTCAGTCTCCTTGGCTTTGTCATCTGATTCCTCCTCACCGTCTATCACTGTTGTCTCGCTATCATCTTTCTCATCTTCATCTTCCTCCTCCTCCTCTTCCTTCACAATCACAGTTTCCTCCTCCTCCTCTTCCTTCACGATCACAGTCTTCTTCTCCTCTTGGTGAGGTGTGCATAAAGGATCCATAGAAACCGGATAAATTACAAAGTTACTTCAACTGCACTGATATATAGTATAGTAGCTGATGTTGTGTTGATAGGTTGGCTACTAATGGTACAGTCAGCCCTCTCTTCAGGTGTTGTGTTGACAGGTTAGCTACTAATGATACAGTCAGCCCTCTCTTCAGGTGTTGTGTTGACAGGTTAGCTACTAATGGTACAGTCAGCCCTCTCTTCAGGCTCAGTCTCTCCCACACTTTGTAAACACAGCGTCCAACACTTGAGTTTTTATCTCTCTCCCCTTCTCCCTAACCTCACCCCTCCCCGGACCATGTTTGGTAACAACATATTTTTCCCCGCTTACAGCCTGTCAAAGCTAAGTACTGTAATGAAATCCTTTCCCCCTTAGACAGCCTTCCACAGCCCTCTTATGAACTGCCTCACAGCGGAGTTGACGAGAGAGCAGAAACGGACGCTTTTAAATCCTTTATCCAACCAAAAACCATCACCTACCTACTGCAGTTCTTGGTTTTATTTGGTCAGTGGGTTTTTGGGGGTCAACCCTCCACTTTTCTGTCTTGGTTTTCCATCTCGTATGGATTAATTAAGTATTTTTCTCTTCTTCTTGTTGAAGATCGTTCTAACTGCATCTTAGGAAGTCTCAGAGTCGAGGTTTTAAGACTTTATCAGAATCAGAATCCTGCTGGGTCGTCTCAGAGTCGAGGTTTTAAGACTTTATCAGAATCAGAATCCTTCATCACACCAACCCAACTCTATATTTAGAGATGGAACCATCTGAAACACACACAAACACATTTTAGATTTAAACAAACAATATTGAAGTCACCGTATACTGTCAACTCCATCTCCCTGATATACTAAGATCGGAAATGAATTTTGGTTCAAATGTGTTTATTTTAATTAGGTTTTAGAGTCATGAAGCAACTGAGGACAGGGCCTGAAATTAACACCAGCCACCCTCCAAATGTGGGTAGATTTTGGCAATGGCGGGTAAAGATGTTTATTTCATCAGTCACATTGGCGGGTGGTTAGGGGTCAGGGGTCAGGGCTACACAGTGCCAGCATTCCACTCGCATTTGCAAATTAAAAATAAAGTCAAGGTTGAGCACATTTATGGCTAAAAAATAAACTGTGCAGTAGCCGTTTTCAAATGATTTCTGCCATTTTTGTTTCATAGCTGGTAATCGCACAAAGAATTAGGAATCCTATAGCCCTCCTCGTGCAGCAACACTGCCTGGCTTGTGGGCTGTGAGCAGCTGTGAGCACTGTGAGCAGCTGTAAGCACTGTGAGCAGCTGTGAGCACTGTGAGCAGCTGTGAGCACTGTGAGAGCTGTGAGCACTGTGAGCACTGTGAGCAACTGTGAGCACTGTGAGCACTGTGAGCACTGTGAGCAGCTGTGAGCACTGTGAGCACTGTGAGCAGCTGTGAGCACTGTGAGCACTGTGAGCACTGTGAGCACTGTAAGCACTGTGAGCACTGTGAGCACTGTGAGCACTGTGAGCACTGTAAGCACTGTGAGCAGCTGTGAGCACTGTGAGCAGCTGTGAGCACTGTGAGCACTGTGAGCAGCTGTGAGCACTGTGAGCACTGTGAGCACTGTGAGTGAAGTGCTGAAAGACTGATTGTTTTAGAAGCGTTGCCACGGGGATAAACGTTGCTCTAATTTACTTGAAAGTGTTTCTTGGCTGGTTCACAAGCCAGGTTGTTTTTCAATGTTTCAGTTTGTTTCAACTGCTAGCAAAGAGAAGTCCGCTACTAGTCAGGCACATCACCACGGTAACCTCCCGTCCTTAAAGGGGCAGCTGAACAGTTTTTGGTCTGATTTGTGATATTTTGGTTAAAAGACTCAAATCACACAAATAAATGAAATAAATTTGGGCAATATACCACATTACTTTTTACTAGTAATACATTTATTGTTTTAGAAACATTACAAATCATGCTCATCAGTTTTTTTGGTGTAATTATGGCAGAAAAATATTTAGGCTGATAAAAAATCTGAGTGGCTGGTTGATTTTTTTTCATCGACCTGCCACATTGGCTGTTGGACCAAAAAGTTTGTTTCAGGCCCTGCGATTGGCTACTTCTCACACATCTAGAACCTAACGCTTCAATAGAGCCTAAATGTCATTTAACTTTTAAAATGTATTACCTTTTACGTGTGGCATAAACACAACCCGTCACAGTGTTTTAATCTGATTGGTCTACTTCTAAAGTCTCCTGTAGGCAACCTCCGCACGTTCATCCAGATGGTGGTGTCGAAAACATAAACCATGATGTTGAAGCGCCCAAATGTCGCTATGCTTTGCTTTTGGTTGTGGTGCATTAAAACGGTTGACAATCGGATTTCCACCTAGCTGATCAGTGTCTTCAGCCAGCTCTGATCGTGGTGTAGGTCTAATGAAAACAGGCAGGGAAAGTTAGCGAACTCTCAATCTTCTGGCCCGTAGCACCTGCGTGGTATTGAACGTGGCAAAAGTCGATATCCACGTTTATAAACACAGGGTTGCGACAGTTATTGTTATTTGTGGTCGAGAAGATAATATTTTTTTCTATGAGAGGGGTGTGTGAAAATATTTTAGATTTTTGTTTTGTTGATTGTCCCTTCTTTCAAGAATCCCTAAAGTAATAAAAATTATTATCAAAAAGATTGGTGTCAAAATCAGGGGTTGGAACCGGTTCAGGGAACAGAACCAAAAACCGGAAAAATAATGAACATTTTCAAGGAACAGAAACAGAACCTGGAACGAAAGTTATCCATACTGTTCCGGAACAGAACCGTTATTTTAAAAGCATTGGAACCGACTAATAATGTTATTTTTCGTTCGAGGCATTTTTTTCAAGTCCCACAACAAAACGCAACAAAGCGCCTACGCAAAGCCTTCCCTCTGTCACTCAGAAACGTATTCCAGTGTCCGCCTGCAAGCTGGAAATCTTTACCTTATACATGTTTAGGCTACCTGCCCCTCCCCCCTCCTAAGCATAGGCTACTGTACGGACATTATAATGAGGATTCAGAAGATAGGGAGAGATATGTTTTTATTAGCTACAGAAGAATGGATTCACTTTTACAAAGCCAGGTAAGGATACTATTGGCCAAGTTATCATGTTTCACGTTGGATTTATTAACTACAAAAAGGTAAGACGTGTTTTTAATTCTGGTGCTGCTCTGCACACACAAGCTTGTTAGCTAGCTAGCTCAAAGGACATTCAAAGTTCTTCCATAGAAGCCGCTCCTCCTAAGTATATTTCTGTGGACCTGATTCAGATGATGCATGTCCTAACAAGAAGCCCACAGCGCTTCTAGGCTCCTCAAGCCTCTCTTGCTCTCTCCACACCTGCAAAATTTCAGTTGCATCTTGTGCCGTAGGCTACACTTGTCTGTCCATCACCCATGTAAACAACCAGCTTGCCTGCTCTGTCCCTCACCCATGTAAACAACCAGCTTACCTGCTCTGTCCATCACCCATGTAAACAACCAGCTTGCCTGCTCTGTCCATCACCCATGTAAACAACCAGCTCGCCTGCTCTGTCCATCACCCATGTAAACAACCAGCTTGCCTGCTCTGTCCATCACCCATGTAAACAACCAGCTTGCCTGCTCTGTCCATCACCCATGTAAACAACCAGCTTGCCTGCTCTGTCCATCACCCATGTAAACAACCAGCTTGCCTGCTCTGTCCATCACCCATGTAAACAACCAGCTTACCTGCTCTGTCCATCACCCATGTAAACAACCAGCTTGCCTGCTCTGTCCATCGCCCATGTAAACAACCAGCTTACCTGCTCTGTCCATCACCCATGTAAACAACCAGCTTGCCTGCTCTGTCCCTCACCCATGTAAACAACCAGCTTGCCTGCTCTGTCCATCACCCATGTAAACAACCAGCTTGCCTGCTCTGATTGGTGATCTAATTGAATGAGCTAAATGTAAACAACTACGGAAGTGCAAAAAGAACATTTGAATAAAAAAATGATTCCCCTGTTATGTCGAGATCACGACTTATTTATCTCATGATCACGTCGTAACAAAAGTTGTTTTGTCGAGATAAACTCTATGAATAGAAGTGATGATTGATACAGTGATACATTTTAAAGACATGTAAAAGTGGGACTGCACTGCTATTTTAAATGGATTGAAGGTGGAATGTTCAGTGCAAGAAAAGGTAACATTGACGTCTGTGGTTGAAGACGATCAGTAAATGTGTATTCGAATCTCTTTCATCGTTTTAACAGGGAGGTTGGCCTGTCAACAGCAGCAAAAACACAGTCACAGACAACAACTGCCAAGTAGTACAGAAAAATAAAACAGTCTGAATACTACAACATTTCATGAAGGCTACAGTCTGAATACTACAACATTTCATGAAGGCTACAGTCTGATTACTACAACATTTCATGAAGGCTACAGTCTGATTACTCCAACATTTCATGAAGGCTACAGTCTGAATACTACAACATTTCATGAAGGCTACAGTCTGAATACTACAACATTTCATGAAGGCTACAGTCTGAATACTACAACATTTCATGAAGGCTACAGTCTGAATACTACAACATTTCATGAAGGCTACAGTCTGAATACTACAACATTTCATGAAGGCTACAGTCTGAATACTACATTTCATGGAGACTACAGTCTGAATACTGCAACATTTAATGAAGGCTACAGTCTGAATACTCCAACATTTCATGAAGGCTACAGTCTGAATACTGCAACATTTCATGAAGGCTACAGTCTGAATACTGCAACATTTCATGAAGGCTACAGTCTGAATACTACAACATTTCATGGAGGCTACAGTCTGAATACTCCAACATTTCATGAAGGCTACAGTCTGAATACTGCAACATTTCATGAAGGCTACAGTCTGAATACTACAACATTTAATGAAGGCTACAGTCTGAATACTACAACATTTCATGAAGGCTACAGTCTGAATACTACAACATTTCATGAAGGCTACAGTCTGAATACTACAACATTTCATGAAGGCTACAGTCTGAATACTACAACATTTCATGAAGGCTACAGTCTGAATACTACAACATTTCATGAAGGCTACAGTCTGAATACTCCAACATTTCATGAAGGCTACAGTCTGAATACTGCAACATTTCATGAAGGCTACAGTCTGAATACTACAACATTTCATGAAGGCTACAGTCTATTTGTCATTTCAGTCACTAATGGTGGGTTAAGTGTTGTGGTGCTGAAGGAAGCCATTCATTCAGTTATAAAAATCCTCTCACTAACTAGACACATACTGTTTGTATGTGGCTGTAATATCTGACCTGAGTCGTGACCTGTGTTGTCTTGACTCTGGTATATCTGGACCAGGTGTTCTTAATGTTTTGTCCACTCAGTGTATGTGGCTGTAATATCTGACCTGGGTCGTGACCTGTGTTGTCTTGACTCTGGTATATCTGGACCAGGTGTTCTTAATGTTTTGTCCACTCAGTGTATGTGGCTGTAATATCTGACCTGGGTCGTGACCTGTGTTGTCTTGACTCTGGTATATCTGGACCAGGTGTTCTTAATGTTTTGTCCACTCAGTGTATGTGGCTGTAATATCTGACCTGGGTCGTGACCTGTGTTGTCTTGACTCTGGTATATCTGGACCAGGTGTTCTTAATGTTTTGCAGGGTTTAGTAACAGTCTGATTTAGTCTCCTTGTAGGGACACTTATAAATGAGGCCTAATTAAAAACAGAGAGTTCTCTGGTTCCCGGGTTCGTTTGGATCACCAAAATACCACGGTCTACATTACGGTGAGGTCAATGACTAATGTAGCTGTGTTGGAAGCCTAGCTTTACGGAATGGGAGATTGAGGGGTATCCCCCAGCCAAGAGGAAATCTATGGGAATCCCATCTCACCACTTAGTGAGACTGAAATAGGATGAGGGATGACAGAGAGGACGAGGTATGTCATAAGATGTCTCAGGATGATTGATGGATGAGTTATGTCTTAATGGATCTTTCTTCGGGGACATGGAAAGGGCAGACGAGGGCGGGGCCAATTCCCTGACGGACACCTTCTGGAAGCTGCAGAAGTGGGTGGAGGTAGCTGAGCTTCCCTTGGCCTTAAAGGGATAGTCCACTCCAGAATGAAACTCCTATTCATTTGGTGAGTCTGTGTTCTATGAGTGGGTCAAATAACAATCGTCACCATGATTTAACTTGGAAGTGGTCCGTCTGTGAAATCAGGAAATCGTTTTTTTGTGCCGAATCGTCGCGATAAGGTTCTCGTCACTGGAGATAGGGGGAAAAACTGTTAAAATAACGACGTCCAGATGACCAAATCAGCCAATAGAGAGTATGGGCGTACTAGAACACATCCATCTGTCTATATCGTCATGACAAGGTATGTATTTCACTTAGATGTGCTCTTACACCAAATTATTGAACTTAGTTTTTCCTCCAACTATTATCATTGCAATGTCACTTTCTCTTCTCCCCACTTGCCCTCAGAGCCGTTCACATGACAGCCTTATTGTCCAACTTCCTATGTCGTGACGTCACTTCCTGTATTGTGACCTCACGTCCTGTGTGTTTCAGCTGGATGCACTGTGTCACCTTCCCAAGACAACTGGCTTCCCATAATGCATCAGGCCAACTACACACTCTCCTAGATCTGGACTGGACAGAGGAACCCCTGCCTCAGTCTTCTGAAAACTTAACTCTGGGACAGACTTTAGATTTTTCACTGGGACGTTACACACATTTGAATACCAAAGACACACAAGAAGGGCTTTCTAAAGAGCTGTTGAGTATTCCTGATTGGTTCAGTCTCAGTACTGACTTAAATTTGCTTGATAATCAGAGACATGGTTTGAATATTGCTGTCCGTCAATGATTCCCCAACCTAATTTTACTGAGCAAAATTTGACAAAAACAATGGATATACATATACAAGGGTCAGTTGACAGTAAACGGTTGGCTCATACAGACATGGAGTCGTGTGGCCGTGGCTTTGCTATGTAAAGCAGGTAGACAGGCATCGAGACATTCAGTTACTGTTTGATTCAACGTTAGAACGCACAACTCGTCAGTCACGGATTGGTTATTGCAGCAGACGACCGGGGTTCCGTTCCCATCAGCTAAAAGCATGAGTCCATGTCCCCATCCTGTCTGGTGTCAAACGGTACAGGCTGATGGCGGTGGTGTTATGGTGCCTGGTGTCAAACGGTACAGGCTGGTGGCGGTGGTGTTATGGTGCCTGGTGTCAAACGGTACAGGCTGGTGGCGGTGGTGTTATGGTGCCTGGTGTCAAACGGTACAGGCTGGTGGCGGTGGTGTTATGGTGCCTGGTGTCAACGGTACAGGCTGGTGGCGGTGGTGTTATGGTGTCTGGTGTCAAACGGTACAGGCTGGTGGCGGTGGTGTTATGGTGCCTGGTGTCAACGGTACAGGCTGGTGGCGGTGGTGTTATGGTGTCTGGTGTCAAACGGTACAGGCTGGTGGCGGTGGTGTTGTGGTGTCTGGTGTCAAACAGTACAGGCTGGTGGCGGTGGTGTTGTGGTGTGGGGAATGTTTCCCTGTCACACATTAGCTCCGTTGATACCAATTGAGCTACAGGCTAACCAATTGTTTCGGGTAATAAATCCCTAACTGAGCCACTTTCTCAATATGTGGATTATCACATTAGGGATCTGGTGCATATGTTACCCTCTTACCTCAAGCACGCTACAAAATTTTTTGAAGAAATTAGTGACTTGTTCAGTGGACTTGAATGACTTGTTGTGTATTATGGATGTCTTTGGCCTTGGTATGAATATTCCTCATCAAGAGGATTCACATGTCGTGAAACAATATTTGAATCAAATAACAGAACTGGATCCCCCCCCACTGACTTCCTGTTGAGCTTGACTAATTAAATATTGACTAAGAATTATTTTAAGTTTGAAGACTGTTATTATCAGTTCAAGGAATTGCTATGGGATCGCCAGTTGTGTTTAATTATGCAAATGTATTTATGGGGAAAGTTCAGTTGGACTTTGTATCCGATAATAATCCCTATTCTAAGTTTATCAAAGCGTTTGAGATATATCGATGACATTTTGTTGATTTGGTTAGGTGATGGTCTTGAATTGCAGGATTCCGTCCATTAAATTTACGTTAGTATCCGATAAAGAACATCTTTCCTTTTTGGATGTTTCGGTTAAGAATTAAATTTACGTTAGTATCCGATAAAAAAACATGTTTCCTTTTTGGATGTTTCGGTTAAGAATTAAATTTACGTTAGTATCCGATAAAAAAACATGTTTCCTTTTTGGATGTTTCGGTTAAGAATTAAATTTACGTTAGTATCCGATAAAAAAACATGTTTCCTTTTTGGATGTTTCGGTTAAGAATTAAATTTACGTTAGTATCCGATAAAAAAACATGTTTCCTTTTTGGATGTTTCGGTTAAGAATTAAATTTACGTTAGTATCCGATAAAGAACATGTTTCCTTTTTTGGATGTTTCGGTTAAGAAAGATAGCAATGGCTTACACACTGAGATGTACAGAAAAGACATGAATAGAAATCACTTCCTCCAGTTCAGCAGTTATCAAACACCCTCATTAAGAAACAGTTAACCATGTAGAAAACTCATTCGCATTAGGCACATTTTGTAACTCTGATTTGATGTACATGCCAAAGATGAATGTGAACGATTCAACGCAAGTGTCAAGTGGCCGTTTAAAGCGCGATTGGAATACATCTTTTAATTCAACGAAGAACAACTAACAAACAAACTAACGAACAAACTAACCAACAAACTAACCAACGAACTAACCAACGAACGAACCAACGAACGAACCAACGAACGAACCAACGAACGAACCAACGAACAAACCAACGAACAAACCAACGAACAAACCAACGAACAAACCAACGAACAAACCAACGAACAAACCAACGAACAAACTAACGAACAAACTAACGAACAAACTAACGAACAAACTAACGAACAAACTAACGAACAAACTAACAAACAAACGAACAAAACGTGAAGCCAACGTAGTGCTCACAGGCAACTAAACATGGACAACTACCCACCAAACCAACATGGAAAATGGCAACCTAAATAGGCTCCCCAATCAGAGACAACGATAAACAGCTGTCTCTGATTGGGAACCAACTCAGGCCACCATAAACCTACAAACCCCTAGACAATACAAAAATCCCCATAGATAACCAAAAAACCCTAGACAAGACCCGTCTCAAGGTTGATCAAGGAAGGGGTTAATTAATAGACACTGTTACATATTACACAGCGACCCCCCCCCCCCACCCCACCTAAACAAGGGGGGATTGTTTAGTAAGGTCCGATTTGCCTAAGAAAAAAGCATTGCATTTCATGTCTATCACACCAGATGGCAATTTCCCTTGTCACAACTGCATTCACTGTTATGCCATGACGAGGAACGCTCTTATCCATCCTCATTACGGCGAGTGGGTGGGGTTATGTCCTGCCTGGTTGGCCCTGTCCGGGGGTATCGTCGGACAGGGCCAATGTCTCAGTGTCTCCCGACCCCTCCTGTCTCAGCCTCCAGTATTCATGCTGCAGTAGTTTATGTGTCGGGGGGCTAGGGTCAGTCTGTTATATCTGGAGTATTTCTCCTGTCTTATCCGGTATCCTGTGCGAATTAATGTATGCTCCTCTCTCTCTCTTTGTCTCTTTTTGTCTCTTTCTTTCTCTTTTTCTCTCTTTCTTTCTTTCTTTCTTTCTCTCGGAGGACCTGAGCCCTAGGACCATGCCTCAGGACTACCTGGCCTGATGACTCCTTGCTGTCCCCAGTCCACCGGACGTGCTACCTGTCCCAGACCTGCTGTTTTCAACTCTCTAGAGACAGCAGGAGCGGTAGAGATACTCTAAATGATCGGCTATGAAAAGCCAACTGACATTTACTCCTGAGGTGCTGACCTGTTGCACCCTCGACAACCACTGTGATTATTATTATTTGACCCTCCTGGTCATCTATGAACATTTGAACATCTTGGCCATGTTCTGTTATAATCTCCACCCGGCACAGCCAGAAGAGGACTGGCCACCCCTCATAGCCTGGTTCCTCTCTAGGTTTCTTCCTAGGTTCTGGCCTTTCTAGGGAGTTTTTCCTAGCCACTGTGCTTCTACACCTGCATTGCTTGCTGTTTGGGGTTTTAGGCTGAGTTTCTGTACAGCACTTTGAGATATCAGCTGATGTAAGAAGGGCTTTATAAATACATTTGATTTGATTTGATAAAGGTCTGAGGTAGAATAACATGTGATGTGTTGGATATCTCCTGTAGTGTTCCTGTAACCTTTTATTATGTGGTTACTGTGAGACCAAACGTCAACTTAAGACAAAGATATGTGAGCATAGGAGCTCCATTCACAACCATGATGAAAAATCACCTGTTGCCAGGCCTTTCAACAGCCATAATCATGAACTAAGTACCTTACGTTATATGGGCGTTGAATTGGTGAAGGCACCACCTAGTGGAGGAGATGGGGATACATTTTTTCTCCAAAGAGAGACACATTGGTTAGATCGCTTGATCACTCTAGCAGTTCTCAATGAGGAATGGTCTTTTTCTAGTACGTTCTAAATAGACCAAACATTTAGGTAATGACATCATAATGACCGGTAATGACATCATAATGACCGGTAATGACATCATAATGACCGGTAATGATATCATAATGACCGGTAATGACATCATAATGACAGGTAATGACATCATAATGTAATTGTATTGTGTGTGTCTACGTGTCTTCATTTGATTGTCATGTTTCCCCACACAGCTTCCTCTGCTGGGATCTCTGGATTGGGCCAATACTGACTTGAAATTTAGAATAATGCTCACCTGTGAGGTTTTGTTGTTGTGACATTGATTACCATTGCCTCGCACGCTGAAGAAGGGCTCATACCCCCAAACGTTTGTTCGGCAATAAAAAATATGTCAATGTATGGTTATTTACCGGAGAGCTGTCCAATTTCTGTCCTTTGAACCACACACCTTGTAGAATCAATGCCCCGAAGAATTCAGGCTGTTCTGGAGGCAAAGGGAGTTCCGACCCAGTACTAGATGGGTGTACCTAATAAACTGGCCACTGAGTGTCTGTTTCCCTAAGAGTTGTGTAAAGTTGGTAGGATCTTTATTCAAAATGATTCACAGCTGTAATGGCTGCCGAAGGTGCTTCCACCAAGCATTAACTCTTGGGGGGGGGGGGGGGGACACATTTCAGATTTCATTTGTAACATTTTCTATATTTTTTATTTTACTTTTGAAGATGTGGAGTTGGTTGTGTAGATTGTCAGGAAAGAAATTCAACGTAATACATGTTTTGATAAGTTTAGGGCAGCGAAAGGTGAATGTGCAAGGAGTGTGTAGACTTTTACTAGAGGCTTTATATATACATAACAAATTATATTTGAATACAGAATGGAACAAGACAGAAAAGTACATACTTTAATAATATTATCAATAGAAACTACATGTAACAACTAAGTAAACAATAAAGTACTACATATAGCAGGTAAGTAGTAAGTAGAACATCAAACATCAACATCAGTAGTCCATCAACGTCCATTACCATTAGCCAAGATGGCCGCCTTCTGTCTTCAAGCATTTCTCAGAAGAAGAAGAAAAGACAGGAAGTCTTGGTTACATTTGGCATAGTCTGCAGGATGTTAACTATTCCTTTGTCTTCCCTAATCCCTATCTTTTACACATGGGCATAAACCTCTCCCATGTCAGCCAGCAGGGTGGTGTTGAAGGTGTTCCTCTGTCTCTCTGCACGTGGCCATGAAGATCTTAACCTCTCCCATCTCAGCCAGCAGGGTGGTGTTTAAGGTGTTCCTCTGTCTCTCTGCATGTGGCCATGAAGATCTTAACCTCTCCCATCTCAGCCAGCAGGGTGGTGTTGAAGGTGTTCTTGAAGTCCTCAGTGAACACCAGGTCTGTGGGAAAACGGACCTTGTTGGCCCAGATCAGAGTGGTTCCTAAGGGAAATAAAATGAGTTGTTTAAGGCTTTCGTGTCTTACATTCTGGGATTTGTTGTACTTTAAACTGTTCAATAAATCAACTATTCATCCAACCAATCAACCAACCAATTAACCAATGAAATAATCAGTCAATAAATCAATCAACCAATGAATAATTTAACAAATCAACCAATCAATAATTTAACAAATCAACCAATCAATCAACCAATCACTAATTGAACAAATCAACCAATCAACCAATCAATCAACCAATCAATAATTTAACAAATCAACCAATCAATCAATCAACCTGGACGGCAGAAGTATCTCATGGTGAACAGCAGCTCTTCCAGGTAGTCATGGTGATACACCACGTCAGCCGCCAGCACGTAGTCATAGCGATAGACGGTTCTGGGGTAGGTGCGTTCCACGTCAGGACCCCAGGACAGAGCTGCAGCTTGGGGAGTGTACCTACAGCGCCCTCTTGTGTTACGGAGCAGGTTGGCTCTCAGGTTACCTATGATCTCTGGTAGGTCTGTAGCTGTGACCCAGGCACCTGGGGACAGGAAGCACTCTGTTATTTAACTAACAGACAAACAGGTGGCCAGTACCAAATCAACCCCTAGCCTCTAGTCGTCTAGCGCCTAGGACACCATGCAGATCTGAAAAGATTGGATAGGTGTAAGTGGTATAGAATGCCAGGACCTCATCCACCTTGCTATCCACCTGGCTTGGACCTCCTCCACCTTGCTATCCACCTGGCTAGGACCTCCTCCACCTTGATAGGACCTCCTCCACCTTGCTAGGACCTCCACCACCTTGATAGGACCTCCTCCACCTTGCTAGGACCTCCTCCACCTTGATAGGACCTCCTCCACCTTGCTAGGACCTCCACCACCTTGATAGGACCTCCTCCACCTTGCTAGGACCTCCACCACCTTGATAGGACCTCCTCCACCTTGCTAGGACCTCCTCCACCTTGATAGGACCTCCTGCACCTTTGTAGGACCTCCTCCACCTTGCTAGGACCTCCTACACCTTGATAGGACCTCCTCCACCTTGATAGGACCTCCTCCGCCTTGATAGGACCTCCTCCACCTTGCTATCCACCTTGGTAGGACCTCCTCCACCTTGATAGGATCTCATCCACCTTACTATCCACCTTGGTAGGACCTCCTTCACCTTGATAGGACCTCCTCCACCTTGCTAGGACCTCCTCCACCTGGCTATCCACCTTGATAGGACCTCCTCCACCTGGCTAGCCACCTTGATAGGACCTCCTCCACCTGGCTAGCCACCTTGCTAGGACCTCCTCCACCTTGCTAGGACCTCCTCCACCTGGCTAGGACCTCCTCCACCTTGCTAGGACCTCCTCCACCTGGCTAGGACCTCCTCCACCTTGATAGGATCTCCTCCACCCTGCTAGGACCTCCTCCACCTTGCTAGGACCTCCTCCACCTGGCTAGCCACCTTGATAGGACCTCCTCCACCTTGCTAGGACCTCCTCCACCTTGATAGGACCTCCTCCACCTTGATAGGATCTCCTCCACCCTGCTAGGACCTCCTCCAACTTGCTAGGACCTCCTCCACCTTGCTAGGACCTCCTCCACCTGGCTAGGACCTCCTCCACCTTGCTAGGACCTCCTCCACCTTGCTAGGACCTCCTCCACCTGGCTAGCCACCTTGATAGGCTAGGTATAAATGTTTCCATATTACTTACACCTCTCCGATCTCCTCAGATGTACAATATGAGTAAATGTAATGTCCAGACTCACCTAGGAGTGTGGCTACAATAGACACTAGGCCAGGGCCTGCTCCTAGCTCCAGCACTGCCTTGTCCACCAGGTTCAACTGCTCAACGTTGGTCTCTAGGTAGTGACACAGAGCCAACGCCTGAAGGCAACCATAGTTACTATAGAAACCATCATTATAGTTGTTAGAACTTCAACCATAGTTACTATAGAATCAAAATCAAATCAAATCAAGTTTATTTTATATAGCCCTTCGTACATCAGCTAATATCTCGAAGTGCTGTACAGAAACCCAGCCTAAAACCCCAAACAGCAAGCAATGCAGGTGTAGAAACCTTCATTATAGTTGTTAAACATTAATCATCGTCCATCCATCCACACTGTGAAACATTTAACCAATCATCCTCCTCCATCCACACTGTGAAACATTTAACCAATCATCCTCCTCCATCCACACTGTGAAACATTTAACCAATCATCCTCCTCCATCCACACTGTGAAACATTTAACCAATCATCATCCTCCTCCATCCACACTGTGAAACATTTAACCAATCATCCTCCTCCATCCACACTGTGAAACATTTAACCAATCATCCTCCTCCATCCACACTGTGAAACATTTAACCAATCATCATCCTCCTCCATCCACACTGTGAAACATTTAACCAATCATCATCCTCCTCCATCCACACTGTGAAACATTTAACCAATCATCCTCCTCCATCCACACTGTGAAACATTTAACCAATCATCCTCCTCCATCCACACTGTGAAACATTTAACCAATCATCATCCTCCTCCATCCACACTTAATCCGCGTTATTCTGTGAGTTCATTGGACTTCAAAAGGAAAAGAATTTGAGCTACTTTGTTAAATCCTCGAAGTGAGCTGAATTTGAACAAGCTCGTTGAGTAAAATTACAAATTCATGTTTAATCAAAACCACTTAATACCACATCCATACTTATCATATTTCCCAGAATGCTCTATTGTAGGTTGATTTTTAGAATTGTTGGTTTCAATACCTGTGTTTTTGCATATTACATTGATTGATTTAATCTTATGATACACAAACATAAATAACATACATTTTTCTAAACTAATTAGAAGTTGGACTTATTGCCCCCGTTACTGAGACGGCGGTTCCAGTTCAAATGAATTAGGACGTCTGAATAATGAATATTCATACCCTGGCAGTCATTCTTATGCAGGCTGAGGGAGATTAAAGTCTGAATAATGAATATGCATACCCTGGCAGTCATTCTTATGCAGGCTGAGGGAGATTAAAGTCTGAATAATGAATATTCATACCCTGGCAGTCATTCTTATGCAGGCTGAGGGAGATTAAAGTCTGAATAATGAATATTCATACCCTGGCAGTCATTCTTATGCAGGCTGAGGGAGATTAAAGGTTCCAACTGTTGGATCTTCTCAATCTGGCTGGATTACAATAATAATTCCAGCACGTTTGCAAAGCCAGAATAATGTGACTTGCAGGCCTGATGTGGTCTGTAAACCAGGAGTTTCAGACCACTGTGGTATCTCCCTCCTTCCTTCCGTCCTAATCGTCGTCACTGCTACATCCATCTATGAACTTCATGTTAAGTAGTAGACTAACTCACCGCTGGCCAGATGACAGCACCGTAAGAGTCCAAGGCCTCCAAGATGCTGATCTCCTCTCCTACGTAGCAGAACACCTCTTTACCAAACGTGGAGTAGGTAGTGGGGGCCCAGGCCTGCTTCTTCTGCTGCTGGGGTTCAGTCTCCTTGGCTTTGTCATCTGATTCCTCCTCACCGTCTATCACTGTTGTCTCGCTATCATCTTTCTCATCTTCATCTTCCTCCTCCTCCTCTTCCTTCACAATCACAGTTTCCTCCTCCTCCTCTTCCTTCACGATCACAGTCTTCTTCTCCTCTTGGTGAGGTGTGCATAAAGGATCCATAGAAACCGGATAAATTACAA